>NW_017307279.1:577003-622990 GCF_000935625.1 Nanorana parkeri | reverse complement strand
CTCTGTCCTTGCTGGCACTTCCTGTCCTACGGTGTCTGCATGCGGGTGCACGCGTCCATAGACTTACCTTGCGTCTCTCCTCGTCTCCCGGCCGAAAATCTGAACAGATCCTTTGGGGCCGCCTGAGATTTTTCACATTTTCAAACGGGAGCGCGCGGGGAAGACACAGGTGAGTATTAACCCTTTTTAAAGTGCTTGCTAGCAGTAGATATATGCAAAAAAAAAAAAACGGAGGCTTTATTAACCCATTTAATAGCCCATTGTTGCTGCGGTCAAATATGTGACATATTTTACCGCAGAAAAAGTGGGCGTGACTACGTTAAAATGTGTGACCACGTGACAGTTCACACATTCCACCGCCGAGAAACTGGGCGGGATTAGATTAAAATGTCACACATTCTAACGCAGTCACAAACTTTGATAGAACACCGGCTGCAGTGCGGCTCTGCGCTCTCAGTATATAGCGGGAAATAGCCCGCTATATACTGAGTTTTGGGTCACGGGAGGACATTAGTAAATGTTCTCCTGTGACCCTAAAGAGAAGTATGACCAAAAAAGGTTGGGCCATAGTTCTCTTTTACAAGAGAACTATGGGGTAACCTTTTTATCCCATAGTTCTCTTTAGGGTCACAGGAGGACATATACTAACTTCCTCCCGTGACCCAAAGCTCAGTATATAGCGAGCTATTTCCCGCTATATACTGAGAGCGCAGCAGCTGGGACGGATCCCGACAATACTGTTGAGATCCACCCAGCTGGCTGATTGACAACGGGCTCTGCCTATCTGCGGACACATCATTTTTACTTTGATTTGACGCGGCTCAACGCAGCACACTATTACTGAGCCCCATGCAGCTGTGTTCACGAACTTATAATATACAATACTGCTGTGTTCAGACCCGTATATTACCCATATCACGCAGTACGGTTCTGACCGCCGCGTTTTTATGCCCATGTGCATGAGCCCGAACAGTCCCTCGCAAGATGCAAACGCAACATGCCACGAAGGGCGACCCACAATGTGTTTTCCCTGCCACAGGAAAGCGTCCTTCCAGATTTTCCAGGAATGTCAGGATTTATGCTGTGGCTACCAGGAAAGGTGTGAGGATAGACAGACATCACCACACAGGACACGGTGACATCTGCAAGTCACACAGCCACCACCATGCAGCACCCTCAACGTGTCACTTGTTGCCACCCACAACATTCCATCATGTCCCCTCTCTCCACTCCTCTTCTAGTTCTCATATACTCACACGGCCGGTATCTGGGAAGCATGGCTCATGGTTCGGACTATCAGTTAATTCTGCAAATAGAAGAGTCAAAGTTCCATTCCAATCAGCAAAGAAAGTGAAACCGGATCCATCCGGGCCAGCGGAGGTGCGGCGAGTGCGGTGTACAGCAGGGGGCGCTTAGGAGGGACCGCTATTGGCATGTATGGAATTCTGGGCTGACTGTCACACGGATACTGTATGACGGCACACTGCACCACGTGACCTGAGAGCGCCTCACCGGCGGCCTGTACACAATTACACATAGTCAAGGCGAGCGCTGCTTCATGGGCTGCGGTGTCAGGTTCATTCACAGTGACCTCTCCCTGTACACTGTGCTCCTGAGGGAGAACTGCAAATAAATGTGTTTAATAAACTCTTTAGAAACAGAGCTTTGTCTGTATAAAGCGGATGCATAGACTTTTATTTGGTTTTGAATATAGCAGTAAAGGGTTAAAACTAGAGGTGTACCGAAATGAAATGTTAAAACCGAAACTGAAAAAAAAAAATGTCAGGCCGAAAGCAAAAATGATTTTTCTTTCTAACTTTAGCCAGCCTGCTATTGGCTATTGCAAATTGAAATAGCCAATGACACCCTAGCTATTCATTCCCATCAGGGGCGTCCAGAGGCTGGGTGACACCCAGAGCGGTGTCCGAGTGTCACCCCGCCGAGACGTCACCACGTGATTCCCATGCAGTCTGTTTTTTTTTTCTTTATTCTGATAGCAGGAGTTGTCAGAATACAAAAAAAAAACAGCAGATAGCAAGGGATTCATTAGTTGCCCCTGTCTGCCCGACATCTTTTGTCCGTGTTTCTGCTGCCATGAAACCCGAACACAGCATTCAAAACCCGAACTGTCAGGGTGAATCCTGGACAGGTGGCAACCCTACACGTGGCCCAACTCTTATGAGTTGGTCCTCTACCATCTATTCCCCCCCCCCAGCAAAAAAGCAAGCCAATCCTAAAGTAAGAGACAAAGCAACTGCTTTTTGAAACTACTGGGACTTGGAGTTCCATACAGCTTGTGTATTTCACTTTATCGCTATTCTGCTATTTGTTAGGCGGCAGGGTGGGTAGTGCCCAGTGTTTTCTTGTGTGTGGGCAGCACATCCCCACCAGCAGACCTTAGGCCTCAGCAACGCGGTACGCAGACTTTCATGTAGAACCTGCCACGCATACATCTACATGATCCAGCAAGATCTCTCAGAGTAATGAAATGACACCACTCCTCTCTCTGAAAGCAGGTGCATCTATCTGTATCTGGGTGTTTGAGGTCCGATGATCAAGAGGGTTGTGACAAATACATAAAGCGGACCTTGCATCAAAAGACAAATTCCACTTATTAGTTGGACCCCCAACCCCATGAAAAAGACACTACATGAAACCAAAAAACACCCAAGTAGTAAGCTTAAAAATATACTTACCTTACACCCTAGTTTTTGCCCATGGCGAGGTCCCGGGTATGTTGGGAATCCCATATTTCACAAGAAACCCCCCAACACGTCTTCTAGTGAGATTTTGGATCCTCACTGTTCTTTGGATCTCGCTGGGAAGCCGGTGAGATTAATACTGCTGCCGTTGATTTAATGGGTGCTACCCTAGGGCTAGCAACAGCCCGAAATCTGGTGAGACCCATGAGCTCAAACCAGCTACCTTTTTGGCCCCAAGCAGGGGCGTAACTAGAAATCACAGGGCCCCATAGCAAAATTTTGTATGGGGCCCCGTGATTGCTAGTTATGCCACTTGCAGAGCCCACCGGAGAGTGACCCTGCAGAGCCCACCATAGACTCTCTATAGTGGGCTCTGCAGGGTCTGAGATCTCTTACCTGTCAGCGCTGTCCGCCTCTGTGGTCACCGGGCCCTGACTCCTGTTCCGTCCCCGGGCCCCGCCTCCTGTGCTATCAACAGGCCCCGCCTCCTCTTACATCACTGGCCCCACCTGCTCTTAGGTCGCTGGCCAGTGATGTAAGAGGAGGCGGGGTTGCTCTTAGACGGGCCCATCCTCCTCCTTCTTTCCGAACACCGCTCTCATCTGCCGCAGCAGGTGGCTGTCACTGGCACAGCTCCGCAGTGGCTTTGAGGGGAAATGCGCCGCTGCTGAGCTGTGTCAGTGACAGCCAGCACCCTTACATGCCATAGCGACCCAGGCGGCACTGGCCGGGCCCCCCTGCGCCCGGGCCCCATAGCGGCCGCCTGGGTCGCTATGGCGACTGTTACGTCACTGGCCCCAAGAATAAAGTGGCCCTAAAACTATGGACTATGCATCTGTATTTAAGAGTATGTATTGTGAAAAACTAAATGTGTATTTCTACACTGTATTTCCATATCGATCTAGAAGTTTGTAAACTTATTTATTTAAAACGCCGATAGGATGTAGTTCCTGGATGCCCTGACACCATTTCTTTCAGCCCTTTTGTCACCTGTTAGAATACACATTACTGTGTTTATAGCAACAACTTCTGCAGTATACAATTTCGGTCACTAGATGGCAGTGTTTATAAGTTCTGTTATACTATACCTATAGTAGATACTCTGTTGTATTGAAAAAGGTATCTTGAGGCTTGATAAAGAGGCAACCCCTCGAAACGCGTAGCCACTGGAGACACCCGATACTTTTGTACCCCTGTGACCACAGCCCGACTGCCAGCACTGACACGCGGCGCACGGGGGTCACTCAGCCGCACGTAGCTCCTCCCCCCTTGCTGTCTGCTCCTGACGGACGCGGCTCGGCCCGGCCAGTCGAGTTTGTGGACGGTCAAACAGATGCACATCCATTCCAGACCAGCCTCCCACACCACCGGAGACACCAGGATCGATCCAAGCAGATGATCATACAGACAACAGCGGAGCTCCTAATTGTAAGTCCCCTTTTCTACCACTGTGACATTGCCATAGACACCTAAACCCCACACTCTAAAGATCTAATAGTGCGCCTGACTCTGTCCTCATCTATATGTCCACTGGTCCCTTCGCCGGATCATACTCACCTACTCACACACAAGGAATTTTGGTAGTTGCGCTCCTGATCTTTTGTTTGTTTTCGTGGTTTCTAATAGACAGGGTCCTCTCCCTGTAACAAGGAGATCTGCACACCTTTACATAATAGCCACCTGTTTGAAGCCTGTCTGCCCTACAGGAGTGCGCTTTATCTTTTGTGTTTTTTATTTGTTGTATTGAAAAAGGTAGAGAAAAAAGCTGTGGCTTCCTCCCTGTTTCCAAGCCATGTGCAGCATGCATATCTGACTGCGTGCTTGTGTTTCTCTGTGAGGCTGTGCAAGAGGTTCCAACATCACCACTCTCACAGAGCCTGCCTTCTGCATTCCAACTCAGCATCTGAACAATGTGACATTGTCATTGCTTGCTGGAAGCAATGCATGATGGGATATGTAGTCTTGAGAAATCAAGTTTGCATTGCATCAAGCAGCAGGGAAAGTGACACAAAGCACACTGGGAATCCAGGAAGTTGTTGAAAGTGATGGGCAGCAAAGATTCTTAAAACAGATCTAAAATAATCAAGATTTTTATTCCTCATTGTAGAGCAGTGGATGGAGCCACGCAAATCATTCCTTTATACCCGTGTAGTGAAATGTACATCTAGAGCCGCTCTTTCATAGTACAGGTACAGCCAGGCCTAGATTTTCTCTCCTTGCTGCCCCAATGCCAGGTTCCTCAATGCGCCACCCTGTATGCAGGTTGCATACAAGTGATCTCGGCGACATTGGCGAGATCACTTGTACAAAACAAGCGGCAGCTTCCCCGCTGTACATTTAGCTGTGCTTGCCCAAAGCAGGGCTAAATGTAGAAAACAACTAGCCGCCCGGCGCCCGGAACTGGATGTTCCAGGCGCTGGGAGATAGGAATTCCACACCCCTGCTGCTCCTCTACTCCCTGCGGCACTGGTTGGCCTTGTGGGAAATCCGGCCCTGGGTACAGCCTACTATCATAAATCCATTTTATTATAACCTGCAATCATTGCTAAAAATGTTATATATAATGTCTAACACTAGATGGCGCCCATGGACTATGAAATGTTCACTGTCATTTTTAGGGCTCTTATCTAATCCTTGCATGATAATCCGCCTTCATACAATATTATGTTCATTTCTTCAAAATTATATTTACAAGCTGGTCACATTTCTTCCTAATTATGGTCATCTCCTCATATGACATAATAACAGGTGCTGTTCTATATTAACATAATTACCCAAATAATTATGTTAATGATTTTATTATAAATACAATGTGTCGTGAACAAGTGAAAAGAGATAATTGGGAATGTATCACTGGTCTTTAAAGTGCACAATTGTACGTTATTATCCTAGAATTTAGAACACATTCCCTAGAAACAAATTTGAGGCGCAGACTCCTCCCACAAATTCAGGCTAACCTGTTAGCCTTCCAACATATATTGCCTGCAATTATAGAGGTGTTTCAAAGCTGATGATAAAAGATATTAACCAGGGCGTAACTATATAGCAAAGGCCTCCTTCACAGTTCAGTTTCCTGAAAAGTCTTCTTAATGGGGCCCCCCATCTCAACCCAGGCCCAATAGAGGCCACGTGGGCTGCTGTGACTATTGCAACACTACTGATATTAACAGCCTTGCTTCATTAGACTTATTCAGTGAGCAATATGGAAAGTTAGATGAACTATAGCAACCAACCAGCATTATCCTTCCATTGGCTATGTAAAGCATGAAACCTGATTGGTTGCTGTGGCCTGAACTTTGTGCATCATCATTGGCCTTTCAAATGCCTTTTTAAATAAACTTGTGCTTGTCTAATACATATATGAAGAATGTCCCAAGCACACCAAAATCCTTTGAGGATCACCAAGTGTTCATTTATTCAGAACCATGTCAAGTGAAAACGCGCTTTCAGGGCCACACAGGGTCCCTTTATCGGGGCCACACAGGATCCCTACATCAATTCTAAGCCTGATTAAGGGACCCTGTGTGGCCCTGAAAGCGCTTGTTTTCACTTGACATGGTTCTGAATAAATGAACACTTGGTGATCCTCAAAGGATTTTGGTGTGTTGGTGACATTCTTTATATGTTTCGTATAAACGCAGCGCCATCCGCAGTCACTACAAGCACCCTTCCCTGAAGATTGGGACATCCGGTAAGGAGAGCAACAAGACATCCATGCATTCTGTCTAAGGGCTAGTTCACACGAGCCCCAGTGCGTTCCGGCCCGATTGGTGCCTGAACGCACTGGATCGCATTCCGGTTGGTGTTCTATCAAAGATCATGCCCACTTTTTCGGTGGTGGAATATGGGACCAGCAAAAGGTGAAGAATTCCAACGCTTTCTCAGCTGTTCCAGGGCAGTTCGGCATTGCAGATGGTATGTGCAGGAGAACCGATCTGCTCTGGAACAGCTGATCGGTCCTGAAATGTCACTTTTATCCGACTTTGTGAGTGTGATCTCACATTCCAGAAAGTCGGCCAGTGTGGGCCTGAGCCTACGGGGGGCCCAGCCCATCTCTGCACCGGGAGTGATCACATTGGCTGACGAGCCCCCTGTGTGTGACGTGTCCATCTCAGCGCGCCTGTGTACTACTCAGGCGGCTGTCTGCTGGGTCCTCACGGCCGAGGCCCAGGGCTGCCCCCTGCAGTGCCTGTAGGCTATTTTTTTATTCTCGGCTCCCTCCACAGTTTTCGGCAGCTGACGGGCCCCCTGTGTGTGACGTGTCCATCTCAGCGCGCCCATGTACTCAGGTGGCAGCCCTGGGCCTCGGCCATGAGGACCCAGCAGACAGCCACCTGAGTACATGGGCGCGCTGAGATGGACACACACACAGGTGGTTTTCTGCAGCCTCCCCCACCAGGAAACAGCCAGAGGAGGGGAAGGTAAGTTAATAAATAAAATCATTTTTTTAGCCCAATTGCTGGCATTGCTGTATAAAGTACAGCTGGTATTTGTAGTTCTATATAGCAGGTCCCATTCTGCATTGCAGCAATGCAGAATGGCACCCTCTAGAGAGGACTACAAATCTCAGCAGTACTTTATACAGCAATGCCATTTTTCCAACTTTTTTTTGTGGTTGCTAAAGGAGATATGGGTTAGGGGGGTTTGTGGGGGTTTTTTAGGGCGGGGGGCAAAAATAATCTTGCACCTGGGCGGACCCTAGGTCCGCCACTGGGTCACACATTCTAACGCAGTCACAAACTTTGATAGAACACCGGCTCACTTTGTTTTGGGCCGGGAGGGGGCGTGGCGGTGCATTGAATCAAATACACCACAGCCACGCCCTCCAGCCGAAGTGCGAACGCCCGCACCGGACTGCGTGGCACATCAGTGTCTGCGCTCCGGTCCGATGCAGTCAGAAAAAATGCTGCATGCACTATTTTTTCTGACTGCACCGCACTGATGGCGATCGCATTGCGGCCTGAGGTTGTGGCTGCTGTGCCATTGACTTAAATACACCGCCACGCCCCCTTCTGCCCCAAAACAAAGTGAGCCGGCCGGAATTCGATCCAGTGCTGGGGCTGGTGTGAACTAGCCCTAATACATACGACCCACAGTCTTTTATTCACTAATTAGCAGTTAAAGATTGAACTTCCAAATGTACCTGTCATCTGTTTGGTCCAAACTCCAAAGGCAATCATTTTAACAGGTCAACCAAATTTCCGTAAGTGTGACTTATCAATTATTATATCAAATAATGTTGTATTACTGGGGCATAAGACACAACATCACAGTGATGTTAATATTTAATTGCTCGGTAGTGGTTCAACGCATGACCACCACATTTTAAAAGAAAAATTGTTTCAGGCAGAGTAGAGTTTTTAGTTAAACCTTGAGGACTCATTCATAACTATGCGTTTTAACGCACACGTTTTAGCGCTTGTTAATGCATCTGCAGAGGTTTATTAGTAATGATAGTTCACATTTATGCAGCATGCTTACATACATTGGCCACATATTGGTCATGTCTGTGTATTGATCTGGTGATAAATGTTATAACGGCTTGGGATAGGAATCGCATGTCAATTCTTCATAAAGCATATAAATAACAAAAACCTCAAAAATGAGCTGCAACACAAGTGTGTAAGAGTGAATCCAGCCTGAAAGTCTTACTTCTCTTACATCTCTTCTCATGTAATATTAACACCTTCCGTTCTCTAAACTTCCCTATTCCCCCCCGGCAGCTGTAGTGACAAGCGAAAAAATCGAAATACTTAACAGTGAAAATAATACAGCACTCTATCCTAGGATACATAATACATAAGACAACACTACCAAGAATTTGGTCTAGAGCTCTTGACAATGTCTTTGGTAGATGAAAAGTGTCAAGGAGGAGTAGTTATACCATCACGCTGACCATGGACCCGAGCGTTGGGTTGGTTGGGCAGGCTGGTTTGTGCTTGGCATGGCAGTAGTTCAAAAGGAGATATTTCAAGGGCACTCACAGCATACAACCCTCTTTATTATATTTCTACAGCGGCAAAAGTTTAAAAAACATTTAAAAGCTGTCCAGCCAGCTTGATAATAAAGTGTTGTGAGTGCCCTTGAAGTATCGTCTTTTGGAGTACATTCTTTGAAGACAAGGATTGGAACAATTGCAATTGCAATTGATGGCAATTGTGTCATGTGAAAATGCATACACAAGCATATTTACACATTTTTAGTGCATGGATGGTAATCCTTCCATAGTAAACTGAGCTTTAGTCAACATTTCATTGGCTGACAGAACCCAACAATGTAGCACAGAACACATTAACTTGCATTAAGAATTTTTAGGACACATATCTACCGTCCAGCTCGCTCCCCCTGCTTTTGCTCCCTTCCACTGCTATTACCAGCAATTAGTAGTTGTCAAATTGACAGATAGTAATCGATTGATATTATACAGCAGATTCGGCTGTCAAAGTGCAGCCACTCCTGAGTAAAATGACACATGCAGTCTGCAATTGTCAGTGATTAAATACAATGAATCAATGCATAGAATATAATGTATACTTTTTTTTTTTTTTTACAGTAAAACTACTTTTTGAAGCTAGAACTGGTCAAACAGAAAAAAAAACTTATTTTTTCATTTTGGTGCTATTTGTTTATGGATTCCATAGAAAATGAAATAATTTTTGCAAAACAGTATTGCGACACTATGTGACACTAAAAATGTATTCAAGTACCCTATTAACAAAACTGTATACTATTTGTGTATCACTTGGCTATAGATACTCAGAACATCTCTGAATTGGTGCTGACACTGTCCTTCCTTCTGGAGGGTGGGTACTTGTGTTCCTCATGGAACCCATGTGTGTTGTAAAGTAGTCACCGCTCCAAGCTCGCTCCTGGGATGGACTACAATCTGAACACAAATTAGTAAACTAAACATGAGATTGTAGTCCATCACTGGAGTGAGCTTGGAGTGGTGGATACTTTACTGCACATCCAGGGACCATGGGGAACAAAAGTAGCCACCCTCCAGAAGGAAGTACAGTGTCAGCATGAATTCAGAGATGATTTGAGGATCTACAGCCGAATGATGCACAAATAAGATACATTTTAGTTAATAGTTAAGATACTTGAATGCATTTTTTAAATTTAACTCCTGAGTTTATTGTCACTTTAATCCCCCCAAAATGTTATACATTACTTTTCTTTTTTTAATCTAAAAAAGGAATGTCATCTTTATCTTAACAAATGACAACAAAGGCAGCTTTAGAAAAGTTTAGTAATGACAATATACAAACAGATACTTGCAGGCTTTGTATTCTTTGAATACTGTGGCAATACCACGTTATTAGGTGGCCTCAAAGTCACCCTGGGTTCTCAGCCAGAGGGGCTGAGTGGCTCCAGGAAGACATTACTGGTACCAGGAAAGAACTGCCTTTTCAGTCATAGTTGAGATCCTGGAGCCAGGAGATTTCTGGCTCTGGGTGGGACGAAATCTCCAGTCCTGGGTCCGTGGGTTAGTAGCGACCAGCACCTAATTGTGCACCTGTGTACATCCCTCATGAAGAGGGTGCAGGGATGTGTTCAGGGCCCCACCTGTGAGTCAGGAGAACTCCACCCAGGAGTCAGTGGAGGCCAGTGCAGCTGGGAGCTGCAGGTTTGTGCAGCCTATTGCGCGTGTTGGCACGTTACTTGGAGTTGTCTGGAGGTAACAGACAGTGACCTAGAGGATTGAGGCCGGAGCAGCAGTGTTGCAAGAGAAACTATTAAAAGTGTTACAGGACTGGGACACTGTGAGGGCCAACTCAAGGATTGGTGAGCCCATATCTGTTATATGCTGCAGCAAGCTATTTATGTTGGACTTCCTTTACTGTCTGCCTTTTGAAACAAAAAAAATACTTTTTGTTAATGGAAAAGCCTGTGCGAGTGCTCTGTGAGCTCCCCAACATTACAATACCCGATGTTTCTTTTGATCCCCATTCTTCTTACATTGGCTATTTTTATTAAGAGCAAATTAATCCATCTCCCCTTTCTTCCCGAAACTTTGGGTCTTCCTCCTGGACAGTGCACATGATCTCAGGGGAACAAAATGACTTTCCCTGAGATCTTGCAAGATTTTGCAGTTTAGATATAAGATTTCCCAGGAAATCACTTTTGATGTAGCCTCCCCAGGATGCATCTATGAAGCCAGGGCTACATCACCAGCGCCTCACTCAACCAGGAAGAGGAAGCACAGTAACTGTAAGTAAAAACAAAAAAGGGTTGACTAATGTATGGTGTAAATAATGTAAGATTATAGAGCTGCAAGCTATTGTATTTTTTATTTAAAAAGGTTAAAGAAGAACTATGGGGTTAGGGCTTTTCCCCATAGTTCTCCTTAGGGTAACGGGAGGACACAAACTAGCATCCTCCCGTCACCCTAAGCTCAGTATACCGCGAGCTACAGCTCGTGGTATACTGAGACGCCGCAGCTGAAGCGGATCCCGACAATTATGTCTGGATCCGCCCAGCTGCGTGAGTGACAGCTGGCTCTGCCTATCTAGAGGCAGAGCCAGCTGTATCTGCCCCTCCCCCGTCTGTTCCGCCAGTCAGCGCTGGAGGATCGGAGCGGGGAGGGGGGAATCCAGGCCCTCCCCTGTCACGGCAGAGAGCTGTGACAGGATCGAGAAGTGAGTGAACGCCGGTATGTGTTTGCTCACTTCTCGATCTACTGAGCCGACCTGTGACAGTCTCATTGCCACAGGTCGGCTAGAACTTTGAGGTTAGTGAAAAGCACTCACCTCATAGTTCTCCTTTAAAGGTCCACTTTAAGTAATTACAAAGTTATCAACAAGAAAATAGGGCAATCTAAAAATTGCCCTAGTCCATAAGGTATATACAGATACAAGAGCTGAAGTGGTTAAAGATGCGTATAAAAAGTCATAAAAGCGCACAAGAATGGTGTAAGCCAAGCCTAATACTTATTTTTCTGGCAGGTGGTGGGTTAATTCTTCGCTGTCTACAAGAGTTATGGGTGCTGCTTCTATCTGGCACTACTGGGTGTGTGTGATGGCATGTCCCCTGCTAGCTACTGAGGTAACTTCCATGGACCCCTACATCACCCAACGGAGGACCAGGTATCTGACACACAAAGAAGGGTCAGATGGATACACCAGTAGCATTTCTAGTGAACGAAGATTTGACCCACCATCCACTGGAAAGGTAACTAATAAACTTTTATTTTTACAGGGTGATTGTTTTATTTGCATTCTTTCCTTTTTTCTTTGGAGACAGTAATGCTGTAATGGGGATGCCATAGCTGACCTCTTTCTTAAAATGCTTGATGCCTGGCAGTAAGTTTGACCCTCTGGTTGCAGTACTTGATCTACAACAAGTATGCCGATTACCAAAGTCAAAGCAAATTAAGAAGTTCTTATCTGCATACTTGTTCCAGGTCCGTGACTTAGAAAGTATTGAAGCCAGAGAACCTGCATGACAGCAAGACAACTAGCATTTGCAGAATGTATTGTAAAGCCAGAATTGGCAATCTCCATTTTTCTCACAAGAAAGGTTTGCTTTAATGTAGCACTGCAGGGGCTGCCCTCATTTTAAGACAATGGATGGCGTGGGCGACCGCAGGCTGAAGACGTTGCTTCCGGCTGTCACTGATGGGCCAGTGTTGAGTCCACGAGCTGAATCGATCATATTATGAACATTGTGCTATAGGAGTATAATACAGAAGCATATCACGCCATGGCTGCTGGTTTGGATGGCATTTTGCAATATACAACAATGCACAAATGTAATTCAAACTCTTATTAATTTTTGACCTAGTAGAGTATTGTACTGTGTTAGCCATTGATTATTGCAGAAAGTTTGGAGTTTAAGTGATACATTTTATTAGCTAACTTAAGGTGTATTTCTACATTTGCAGTCAAAATTGAGAAAACCCTCACTATATGTTTGTTATGTGTTCCCATTCACACAACATATGTAAAAATAATTTTAAAAACAATATTTCTTACCTTTTAGATATCTCTATTTAGCTGCCCTTTGCAAGCTTCTCTCTCAATTTCAGTAACCGCAAACTCTGGCTGTCCTAATTGAAGAGTTAGGACCCACTGAGCATCTACTTATTAACATACAATGTCTTCAGGTCTTTAAAGAAGAACTCCAGGAAAGACTATCTTAACCCTTGCAGGGCGGGGGTCACTGCCAAAGTTAAGGGCCTGCTTTAGTCTAGGAGCAAAAATAACAAAATTATACGCACCTTAACTGCGGAGTCAGCTGCTACTCCAGTCCCTTAGGGTTAGTTCACACCATAAGCAGTGTGTTCCGGTCCGATTCTGGACAAAACGCACTGCCTCGCATTGTGGCCGACTCAGTTTTTTGCCGGGCTGGAGGGGGCGTGGCAGGCCATTGAAGTGAATGGCACCGTAGCCAGGCCCTCCGGCCGCAATGCGATTGCCCGCACGGGATCGCAAGGCACATTGTGCCTGCAGTGCGGTCCGGTGCGATCAAAATGCTGCAAGTGAGCTGGCCGCAATGCGGGGCAGTGCATTCCGGCCAGAATCGGACCGGAACGCACTGCTTATGGTATGAACTTACCCGAAAGTCTCTCTCCTCCTTCCTACTACAAAACAAAACCATTTCAGTGCTCACAAAAGGGGAAAAAAAGACTCCGGTGCTTAAGTTGTTCATATCATAGGGAGGGAGCAATTAAAGTTTAAAGTATCTCCATATTTTATGCACAATACCCCTGTGCACTTCCTTTTTCCAGTGATAATTATAACCAGCACCCTCCTACTAGACAAGTTTCATCTCCAACTACTGTATTATAGCTGTAGGCTCCACACTCGGCACAGCACTCAGATGATCATTTGACAGATTGACAGCTCTTGCTATAAGGTATTTTTAACAAAGATAATTGGAAAAGTACATGTTTGTTAAGGTGAGGCAGGATGTTTAATTATATCCTAGGGGGAAAGATTCCCTCTAATTATAGAATGTGATGTTAATTTTTCTTGCTGCCTACATCAAAATGAGTGGTATCTCCCCCCTTGCTCTGAAAAATTATTAATGATCACAGTGACAATATTTGTCAGACGCAGTGTACATCTCACTTATACAAATATTTATGCCAGCTAGAGTAAGCTGAGAGGATGAAACGCCGCAGTGTATGCCTCGGGCAAAAGCGCTGTTCCATCGTCTGATTGCAGCATTGTGCATAGCTTGCTGTAATATATACTGGATTAAACTGTAACTAATGTTTTGTTAAATATTGATATAATGTTTGCAATTGCCATACAATCCATTTTCTAATTGAATGCTATTATAAATTACCGCAGTGCAGATACCAATCTATAACTTGCAAAGTAAAACTGGAATTTGCCTTCTGCAAGGGACAATTAAACATTGCTGCAGGAAGGATTACACAGAACTTTCATCTCCTTCACCTGTAGTTGCCTTAAATGCATTGTCCCAGGACCATGCACATAAATAGAATTAAACAGAACCTGTCGCTTCCGCAAAGTGACAGGTGCTCTTGCTAGCTGTTCCACCACCAGCTGATAATCACATCTACCTGTTGGAGCTGTGTCACGTACCTGGCTGGAGACCGAGTTGGTAAGGGGGCTGCCCATGCACTTCTCGTCTCATACCTCTGGAGGTGGTGACAGGGAATGTAAGGACGTGGAGTGCCACAGACGCCAATGCTGATAAATGAATGAAGTCTGTGCAGGTGCTTGAGAGCGTAGGACCAGTGATTGAGTCTGCGGGACACGGAAACCTAGGGGAACATGAGCCAAAAAATGATGAGCTAAAGGTAAACATGGACCAGGTATGAAGACACCAGACAACAAGGGTACCAGGTACCAGGAAGGTAGCAAGAAGCAGAGTCAGAACCGATAGCCGAGGTCATACACAGGAAAGCAGAATCTTTAGCAGTACAGGAATGATGGTCAGGAGCGGAGTCAAAGACCATAAGCTAGGGTCCTACACAGTTTGTGTTGGAGTTTACACTGGTGTTATGACTTTACACCTTCCCCCACAGTCTGCTAAGGGAAGTCCTCCTACTTTTTCTGCATCAGAGTTGGCAGTTCTGAAATCTGCACAGACCAGCGCTCACTTAGTGACTTTAGGCCGTGTCCTTAGTAACATAGTAACATTGTTGGTGAGGTTGAATAAGGATACAGTCCCAACCAATTCAACCTATATGTGTGTGTGTGTGTGTATATGCCACTAATAGTTCCCTGTATATTCTATATATGGAAAAACTCATACAAGTTTCTTGAACTTATCAGTGCTTTCAGCTAATTCGGACCTCTGCTTGAGGAAAATTTTGGTATTTGAATTGACTATCCGTGGTCTATAAGGACCCCCAGGACTTTCTTCATCCCTGTCTTCCCTAGGGGTGCACATCCTATATAGTAATTTGCCTGTATGTTCTTAGCTTTCATGTAAATACATTTGCATTTTCGATATTTAATCCCACCTGCCATGTTGCAGCCCACTCCTGAATTTTAGCTAGGCCTTCCTGCACTAATTCTATCTCCCTTTTGAAATTATTGCTCTACATAGTTTGATGTTTTTAGCAAAGACTGAGATTGAGCTATTTATTCCAACCTCTATATAATTTCTGAATAAGATAAACACAGTTGGTCCCAGGACTGAACCCTAGGGTGCTCTACTATTGACTTTTGACCATTTTTTCCTTGCCAACCTTGGCCCTCAGAAAGTGAGTTGAATTGCACTGGCTGTCATTCAACATGGAAGAGGATCAGTAGCAAGACACAAGAACAGAGGGTCTGGTGAAGACAGACAGACAGAACAGTATAGCACAGGGGCGTAACTAGAAATCACAGGCCCCCCTAGCAAAATTTTGCATGGGGCCCCATGATTGCTAGTTATGCCACTTGCAGAGCCCACCTGATATACCAAACAGCCCACCTGAGAGTGACCCTGCAGAGCCCACCATAGAGTGTCTATGGTGGGCTCTGCAGGGTCTCAGATGGGCTGCACACCTCTTAGCTGTCAGCGCTGTCCGCCTCCATGGTCGCCGGGCCCCGCCTCCTATTCCGTCCCTGAGCCCGCCCCCTCTTCTATCGATGGGCCCCGCCTCCTCTTACATCACTGGCCCCACCTGCTCTTAGGTCCCTGGCCAGTGATGTAAGAGGAGGCGTGGTTGCTCTTAGGCGGGCAACACCTCCTCCTTCACTGCGATCGCTGGCCTCTTCTGAAGTAGCTGCTGGCTGTCAATGACACAACTCCGCAGCGGCTGTGAGGGGAAACGCTGCTGCTGAGCTGCGTCAGTGACAGCCAGCCCCCTTACATGCCATAGCGACCCAGGCGGCCAACACGGCATCAGAGGGATGCCCTGGCCGGGCCCCCCTGTGCCAGTGCCCCATAGCGGCCGCCAGGGTCGCTATGGCGATTGTTACGCCACTGGTATAGCAGTACAATCTGCGTTTTTTTATTTTGAAAAGCTCTGCACCATTATTCTTTCAAAGAAACTTAAAGCTAGACTTCTGCTTTAAAAGAAAATGCTCTCTGCGGTAAAAATTTAAATGTATAACTGCTACAAAATTCATTGAAATGTCAATGTCATAACCTTTTATTTTCAGTCTACAATGCTTGTGATTTTCTAAAACTGTGAAATTCAAAAAAGGCTTCCTTGCAATTTGGCAACGTGGAGGTATTCTGTAGACTGCATGTGTACACAACGCCCCCAGAAATCGTATTTCCTGCTTCAATGTTTGGTTCATTACATTTCCCAGAAGTTAGCATTGAGCTGAACTGCAGCTTTTCCTATTACAATACTGAAATTGTCTAAATGCTTACAATGAGGGC
Organism: Nanorana parkeri; assembly: GCF_000935625.1. Lineage (NCBI taxonomy): Eukaryota > Metazoa > Chordata > Amphibia > Anura > Dicroglossidae > Nanorana > Nanorana parkeri. The sequence goes on along the minus strand of NW_017307279.1, from coordinate 606,488 downwards.
ATCCTCCGTTCAGAAACCTGTTCAGAACACGGTAAAGTAAACATCAGGTTCTTCATAACAGATAAAAGCATGACTCTGAGTTTGCTAAAACATATCTCCTACGAAGGACCTTCAGCTCAAAGTTTATAGGCAAAGGACACACCCCCGCCACACTCCCAGTTGTGTGGACCATGAAGAGTTAATATAAAAAAAAATGATTGACTAAACCCAATCATCAATACTTTTCCTTTATACTGACTTTTAAAAAAACAAATGTGATGTTAATAAGATCTGTGTCGAGGGTTTAGTGTAATACAGGAACGTCAAACTAAACAGTGAGATGAATTGAGTGGAATAATTCTTTAGGGGGCCACATTATGTCTATAGAGGCAACACTTCATTCCAGAAAAAAAGTTATAGCTCTCTGGTAATTGACATTACAGTAGCAACTGAAACTTACAAAATTTTATCCCAGAAAAACGGGCCATAAAATATGCCCTAACGTATTCATCTCTAAAATGTTGTTTATTTGTGCAACTTTCATCTGCTGCAGAAATTTTAAAATGCTTGCAGCTCCTGAGGACCCCAACAAAACAGTTTGACATGCCTGTCAATGCAGTATCTATATATGCATATAGTATACACAATATATACAGTAATAGAGAGTTTTCTTGGAACCCATTAAAGCAGGCTATCTCAATCAGGGTTCTGTGGAACCATAGGGTTCTTTCAGAGATTGTTAGGGGTTCCTTGATCAGTTAGCATATTTTGTCTCTCAGGAAAGTAACCCCCAAACAGTTACCTACAGCAGGGGCATTCTTCCCATTGACCACCAATGTAAGGGGCATTCTTCCCACTGACCACCAATGTAAGGGGCATTCTTCCCACTGACCACCAATGTAAGGGGCATTCTTCCCACTGACCGTCAATGTAAGGGGCATTCTTCCCACTGACCATCAATGTAAGGGGCATTCTTCCCACTGATCACTACTGCAAGGAACATTCTCCCCACTGACAACCAAAGTAAAGAGTATTCTGCTCACTGATCACCAAAGTAAGGAGCATTTATCCCACTGACCACCAATGTAAGGTGCATTATTCCCACCGACCACCAATGTAAAGAGCATTCTTCCCACTGACCACAGATGAAGAGAGCATTCCTCCCACTGACCATCCATGTAAGGAGCATTCTTCCCACTGACCACAGATGAAGAGAGCATTCCTCCCACTGACCATCAATGCAAGGAGCACTCTTCCCACTGACCACCAATGTAAGGAGCATTTTTATCACTGACAATAAATGTAAGGAGCATTCTCCCCACTGGCCATCAGTGTAAGGCAGGGATGTCCAAACTGCGGCCCTCCAGCTGTGGTGGAACTACGAATCCCATGGGGTTTTGCAAGATTCTCACAGCCACAGACATGACTCCCGGAGAGAGATGCTTCATGGGATTTGTAGTTTCACCACAGCTGGAGGGCCGGAGTTTGGACATCCCTGGTATAAGGAGAATTCTTACCACTGACCATCAATGTAAGGAGCATTCATACCACTGACCATCAATGTAAAGAGCATTCTTCCCACTGACCACCAATGTAAGGAGCATTCTTCCACTGACCACCAATGTAAGGAGCATTTTTATCACTGACAATCAATGTAAGGAGCATTCTCCCCACTGGCCATCAGTGTAAGGCAGCGATGTCCAAACTGCGGCCATCCAGCTGTGGTGGAACTACGAATCCCATGAGGCTTTGCAAGATTCTCACAGCCACAGACAGGACTCCCGGAGAGAGATGCTTCATGGGATTTGTAGTTTCACCACCGCTGGAGGGCCGGAGTTTGGACATCCCTGGTGTAAGGAGAATTCTTACCACTGACCATCAATGTAAGGAGCATTCATACCACTGACCATCAATGTAAGGGGCATTCTTCCACTGACCACCAATGTAAGAAGCACTCTTTCTTAAATCTCCCCAAAGGGAACACAAACTGCAGTTAAAAATGTTTTCAGTTAAATGTTGAATGTATTAAATCCTGTGTCAGGTTATTATTGTTTGTGCCTTCCTGTCCCAATGACAACCCTCATTTTTTGTCCTGCTCTCACAGACATAGGAAGCAAAGTGAAATGTCCTAGGGTCACAGACAGCAATAAAGGCTTGGCTGAAATATTTGCTTATCCCAAGTCTATCTAATGACTAGAAAAGAAAAGTTTTGGCTGGAGTTAGTCTTTAACCTTTTTAATGCTCCCTTCCAGCTACGATCTACTGAAGGCGGGTGTGGTAGGATCTTAGATACAGAGTTTTCATTATGAGCTGTTCTTAATAATGAGCGTCCTGCGTGGAGAAAAGACGGAAATTAAAACTACTTAATTCATTCCACCACCACAATATTATTTCAGTGAATACATACTTCATAATATCTAATTTAATTAATGTAGTAAGTACTTCATTAGCGTTCCTCATTTTCCTTTTTGGCCTATTCATAATATTATGTAATATTTTGTAATACTTTGTAAAGCAATACTAGATTTACTGGCTGAGATGTCACCTATTATCACATTTGGATATTAATTCCCAGTCTTGTAATTTATACTTTATTGCTATAAGATTTCAGTAATAACTTCTTACTAATTAGACCTTTTTGTGAGCCTTGTGTAATTTATCTGGATAAGAGTGACTTATTATCTTCTTTATGTACTTACAAGGAGCAATAATTTACTAAAGGTTTAACTAGCACGAAAAGGAAAGGGAGCTCTATATAATGTGATATATAGTATGGTATTGATCTGTGTAATAGTAAGTACGGTAAGTAAGGATAAGAGTAACTGCAGTACATATGATAGGGTTAATTTACTAGAGACTTAGCAAAGTCAACTGAACTAGGTAGAATATATATTGAATTTCTGTAGTACAATCCAACTGGGATTCCCATTCCCAGTGTAAAGCCATGCTTTTATCTACAATTTACACCAAGCTGTTGATAGCTTTGCAATATCTTTATTAAGCTTGTGGTTATGAGGAACATTTTCTACACCTCCTACAAGTTCTTTATGATACCCCAAAAGCCCAAATTTCCCTTAAAGTGTATTTCCACTTTTGCAGTCAAATTAGAGAGAACCCCACTATATGTATGTTATGTGTTCTCCTTCACACAGCATACCTAAAAATAATTTTTTTAAATAAATTCCTTTACCTTTAGATGTCTCTTTGGTGAAGGGTTTTGTGCAAATCCCAGGCTACTTAAGCAGTTTGACAGTGTCAGACTGAGCTCCCTCTCATGAACCCTTTGTTAGCACAGGCAGTGTTCAAATCTAGTTCACAACTGATAATAAAATCTGCCAGCTCAGTACAGACAGGGTTAATTAGAGTAAATCTATCTTCCTACAGCCCCCTCCTTAACATTGCATGGGGAGAAGCTAGGTAGGATTTTGAAGCAAGTAAAAAGCATTAGGTTATGCAATGTGAATGAGAACATATAAGAAATATAAAGTAGATGTTATCCCAATTTGGATGCGAAAGTAGAACTACACTTTAAGGGATTGAAATTGCCACTCATTAACATTCAAAGGGGAACGCAGCAGAGGTGGCCACTGTCCATATTCTTATTTGTGCTAGCCATAGAACCCCTGGAACTCACTGCACACAGTGATCCCAATATAGGAGGAATTCAATGTGGCTTAGAGGAACATAAATGTGCATTTTTTGCAGATGATATATTAATGTTTATAACCTCTCCTTTCACAACAATCCCCAAATTATTCATGGTTCTTAATACCTTTTGCAAGTTTTCTGGGTTACAGGAGAACAATCCTAACAAGCGCTGATCTGAGGTGCAATGGAGTGGTGTAGACACTTAAAGTTAATTACAACTTTGAGGGGCTAATATACAATCCATCTGTAAAACAAATTATCAATTGATGTTTAAACGTTTTATGGAAGATCTCTTGAGATGGCCTATGTCTCCTCCCTCCTGATTTGGCAGAATTTATTATATAAAAAAATGAATCTTTTTCCGAAGATCCTATACCTTTTCGGAACTCTCCCTATTCCCATCATTAAGAATGATATCAACAGATTTTAGAATGCCTTGAGCTATTTGTATGGGGCTTCAAAGGGCATTGGTATAATAAGTGGACATTGCCACATCTGACTGAATATTTTCAGACCAGTCTGCACCACTGACTCAGCTGAGACTATCAGGGTTATTCACAAAGCTGCCAAAGGCAGCCGAGTGAATAACAGAGCCAAAGTGAAGTGAGCCGAACGACGTTCGGCTATTCACTCCGGCTCAGTACTGCTGAGCCTTCAGCCAGCCGAACATGCTCTACATGTTTGGCTGAGGCGAAACGCAGCGGGACTTTGACTCAGCCGATCCAACCTCTGGATTGGCTGAGCCGAAGCTCCGGCAGCTCCTTCGCTGCCGTTTGCTCCTATTAAAATAGGGGCTAAACAGCAGTAAGTGAACACCCGAATGCTGGCATTCGGCTCGGCTATTCTGGATTTTTGGTTGATATTTTATTGTTACATGTATTATATATGTGAATGGTGTCTATTGTGAGAATCAGTACACTTGCTATTCTGTATTGTACTGCTCTTCACTTACCAACAGTTGTGAACCAATAAAAACATGCACAAGGTTGGAGGGAAAGACACTCTAGGTGCTCTAGGTGCCTGCACGGAAGTCAATTCAGTTGACTTTTGCAAAGCTAACATTTCTTTAAAAAGATGGCCACTGGCTAACTCAAAAAATCTTTGTTTCCGGTGCTGTCAGTTCTTGGCTTTGTTATCATCTCAATCTTATATGGCTGCTTATAGGATAAATTTAGATGACTTTTTTTTGAAAGTTGTAGATTGTATAGATAATTCCCCTTCAGTTTTGGTATCCTCATAGGATGTGATGTCTCTAGTATTACCCTCTTCCAACAGTTGCATCAGGTCCCTTAGGGCTCTAAAATCCTGCATAGTGTATCCTTCCCATCTGGATAGTTCCATTTTTAGTTGGTTATTTTGAGTGGTAGTTTTGTCATACATGACCTTAAACATCAAATTTCTTGCGAACATGTGTAGGTCTTTGACTACTTCGAAATATTTGAAATTGTCCGTGGGAAAAGCCCTACGAACAAGTGTATAAGGACCTCTTTATATGTTATCTGGTCATTTGGCATTTGAACCCCAATCATGTATGTCTACAAGAACATAGGATGAATCATGTATGTTTCTGTTAATGGTGAGGTATTGTGTATGTGGAAAGAGCTGTGTTAGGGACTATCTACTCAATTTTATCATTGGCTGTAAGCCTTTTTTGTTTCTTTTTTTAGGATTTATATGAAATAAACTAATATATTTTTACATATTGTGGTTGGAGTTGTCATTTACTGGTGCTTTCAAAACCCCACTTCTTCTTTCTTTAAAATAAATTTTTTTGCATACTGCTTATAGGATCTAAAACCTTAAGAAGGGCTAAGCTGTTCTACACCCTATAAAAACTGATGTTATGCTTAACTGGCAGAAGCCCCAGGCTCCATCTGCACCTACATACAGACATAATCTTTGTTAAAGGGTATGTAAACCCTGACAATGCACTTCTTTTATTTGGTCTCCTTTGATCTGTTAAATATAACATTGGAAGGATTTTGTTATATCTATTTGATAGGTTATAAAAAGAAGCCATCGATCTTGCCATAAATCTTGTGAGCATCCTGTGCTCTCTGCCTGTCTGGGGACTATTGACCCACATCCCTCTATGTTATGGAGAATAGGAGAGGAATGGGGTTCTGTTGTCCTGCCCTGTTTCTGTTGGAAATGCAGCAGCATATGCTAATGCACTGTTATTGTCTTTTGAGCTGTAGATATCGCTGTAGTACAATGTTAGTCTCTATACTTATGTGTACTTATTACACAGGAAGTTCTATCTGTATATATGTTTCCTTCACAATGCTCTATAATGCTTTATTCAGATGTAATGTCAAAAGCAAATAAAACTTAATCCAGCATTCCTCAAGACCAAATTTCATCTAAACACATAACCAACAGGTTATTGGTACAGGCACTAAACAGAACACTGCAAGTCAACCAGAGCCACATCTAACCTACTGAAAGATGGCAAGTAATTCGGATATGAAGTTTACAATTGCAAAGCTCAATAGCAACTACCAGCTATGGAAGTTCAAGCTTGAAATGCTGCTAAGCAAAGATGACTTGTGACAAGTACTGAGTAAAGACAGACCCACTAATGGCCCCACGGGGAATAGGACAAGAAGAATAGGCAAGCAAAAGCAATTTTAAGTCTGCTAGTAGAAGACGACCAGCTCATCCACATCATAAAAGAAAATACAGCTAAAGGTATGGACTGCATTACAGAAACTGCCTGAGCATTCAATCCTAAACAGTAAACTATATCTGCTACGCAAGCTATATAAGATGAGGCTAGAAATAGGCCAGGAAATGTATGAAAATGTGAATGCCATGCTGGAAATCGTAGAACAGCTATGTGCAATTGGAAAGGAAATGAAAGATAATCACGTGGTGGCATTACTGCTATGCAGCCTTCCAGAGTCATACAGTGCTCCTATTAACGGTCTAGAAACCAGACCTGAGCAGGAACTAACACTAGAATCCTCGCAAAAGGAAAATTGGATGAACACCTGTACAGACTCATCACCACAGACGAACACGTCAAGACAGCCACTCATAATCCACACAACAAATGCATCCATCTATGGCACAGACGACTAGGGCACCGAAACCCGAAAGCCATAAAAAAACATTATAGAGAGAGGCTTATCAGAAGATATAACCTTACTGCCCCGCCAAATGCTTATGACATGCAAATGCTATATGGAAGCAAAGGCAACACGTACTGAGCTTCCACAGGCCACTCAAAGAAAGACCACCCACCCCTTAGAGCTCATACACAGCGACGTGTGCAGACCAATGAAAACTCCCACATTAGGAGGGAACAGATATCTACTAACTTTCATTGATGATTATTCTAGGTACGCAACAACTTATCTGATGAAGCACAAGAATGAAACATCAGAAAAACTTCAAAAGTTTGTAGCCATGTCCAGCAGCCATGTCCAAACCAGGAATTATACGCTCCGACAAAGGAATGGAATACATCAGTAAGGAAGTGGAATCATATCTGAAGAAACAAGGTATAGTACACTAGACCACCCCACCATACACTCCTGAACAAAACGGTGTAGCAGAACAGAAAAATCGCACTCTTATAGAAATGGCCAGATGCATGTTGTCAGATGCCAACCTACCTAAGAAGTACTGGGGAGAAGCACTCATGACTGCAACATACCTACAGAACAAACTACCATCAAATGCCATTGAAAGCACCCCATTTGAAATGTTGTATGTTTCGAAGCCTAGCCTAGGGCACATCAGAGTGTTTGGATGTAAAGCTTATGCATATATTCTAAAGGAAACGCGATCCAAGTTGGAGAACACAGCCATTGAAGGTATTTTGGTGGGCTATATTGAACAAAGTAAGGGTAATCCTGCACCCAAAGACTGTGAAAGTGACAATAAGCTGCAATGTTTATTTCAATGAGAACCCATCCCCAGAAACAATGATCCCAGGAAGTTGTGAAGTGAACTTGCTCAGTGAACCAACAAAGGCAGCTGAGCAACGTGAAGCCGCACAGTGTCAGAACAAGAGGTGGAACTCACAATGGATAACTCAAATCCCATGTTAAATTCTGCTGAACAACCAGAAATTAGAAGATCCACTCGGGCAACAAGGGGAATACCACCCTGCAAGCTGTCATATACTGCTAAGACACAATCAGAAAGGGTCGACCCTAGAACCAAGCAAATCAACGTGAAGTATAATCTGCTAAGGGACACTCAAGAGCAAGCTATTATCAACACGCAATACTGCTTATCAGAAGCAATGACTGCGGATGCACTCACCAAGCTATTGACAAAGATTAATTACAGTTTCCTTTGAGAGAAGCTAAATGTCATATTGCAACGCATATGCTGTTGAGAAGGAGTGTTGGAAATGCAGCATCATATGCTAATGTACTTTTTATTTGTCTTTTGAGCTGTAGATAGTTCTGTAGTGCAATGTTAGTCTCTATGCTTATGTATACTTATCTATGATACACAGGAAGCTGTATCTGTATCCTTTACAATGCTCAATACTGCTGTATTCAGATGTAATGCACTTATAAGCAAGTAAAACTTAATTCAGCATTCCTCAAAACCTCGGTGCTTCATCTAAACACATAACCAACCTTGAACATTTCTGTGCTGTTCAAACACCTGTCTTCCTAAAACTCAGAGTGTATAATATAACATTAGTAGGGCTGCAAATAGGAGAGATTCCTGACATGTTGTATTGATTAACCCTTCTACCCTGTCCTCATTTGCCATGCCTAAGCACTGTCAAATGGGGGAGTCCTAGCCCTGTCTAAGCAATAGGGTGGGGGGTCCTAACCCTGTCTAAACAATAGGGTGGCAGGGGAGTGAACAAAAGGTAAGTATAAGCAACACGGTAGGGTGGACAATCTGCATGGACCAAGATGAGGTTTAATTTAGGTTCTTGGGTTCTTGTATGTGCAGTGAATTCTTTATAGTGAATTATGTCTCATGTAAAGCAAATCAGAATCAAGAATGTAAAAATTATCCTTATTTCTTCAAGTTAATGGGCTTTAAGTTGGAACTAAACAGAAGAAAAAAAATTGTGAGCAGACAGGCTCCTTATTGCATCACAGACATGCTATATCTCTTGTGCAATAAAAAAAACTTGCCTGCCTGTTCGCAATCTTGCTTAGAAATTTAGAATACATTTTTGGCATAATTTGGTGCCGGAATTAACCTCCATGCACATGCACAGGTGCTATATCATTCTGGCCATTCAAGATGGCCGAAGATCCCAAACCCGAAAGAAACCTGGTTGAAGATGTTGGCACCTGTCAGGGGAGGTGAGTTGAGTTATGCTTTAAATGGCTCTTGATGTTTAGTGAAGCTCCTTTCAACTGTCACCATATGATCACATGGCTTTGTTTGTAAGATTAAGGTTAGCATTATGGTTAGCATAAGGCTTCATTTAAATGGGGGATGTTGCCCCGTACAGTGTGAAGAGCTCTTTGTAGATGCAGGAGCCGTACGCCTTGGCACGCCGCTTCCTGCAGCTCCGAGTTTTGACAGCCACCTACAGACGGTGTATGGATCTGGATCCATCATGTCTACCTCCGAGGCCGTACACCGCCTGTGTGTGGCTGTCAAAACTCCCTTCCCCGAATAAAGACAACTACACTTTCCACAGACAGCACATAGAAATGCTAAGAATGACAGAATAATTCAACAAACTTTTCCATCATGTTATTATACCCTTACACAATACTTTTAGGACTTTCCCAGGAACAATGAAAGCCTCCATTGAAATGGTTCCTTTGACAACAGTTTTGATAATGTGTCATTTCCATCAGTCACGTTCTAATTGGAAGTTCAGAATGTTTGGATTCAATCAGATGTAATGTGTGTATTTTGTACACGGTCATCTGTGATTAACGGAGGATGATGCTATTGAAATGCAAATGATTAATTTGTAGAGGGATGCAAAACAAGAACCAGTTATCTCCTCTGGAATTATGCCGCTTGTCATCTCTGCATTCTTATTGTTAAAATTCTGTTCTAATTGCATGTTACGCTCTTTCACGTACACACCAGCTGTCATCCAGGTAATGAAATGTCTCAGATACACACAACACAGATCTGCATTCCATCTGTTTGGCGAGCTCTATCATCACATGTAAAGGATCAAGTAAGGTTTCACTGAGGCCTGTGTTCTAACAACGAGGAAAATGTCCTTGGTCTAGCCAACAGCTTCAGGGCTGGAACCATTAAAAGTAGACCAATGGCAAAAAGAAAAAATGAAATGTTTAATCGAGTCTGTCACTAACATTAACCAAATTAACACAGCAGTTTATTGCCTGTTTGTCCTGCTGGCAGATACATTATTTTTCACACTTCCTTTAACAAGGTGACAATGCCATTTGTTCTGCAGTGAAATCACACAGCAGCGTTGTCACTGTGGACAGTGTAGTCTTAGATTGACATGTAGTCTTGAAGAGACCCTGTCACCAACTTAAAAAATGCAGGTTAAGTAAAATGTTAAGAAAATTAAGTATTTTTAATGCTAACTTGCAGTGTTTTCCTTTTTATAAATGATTTCTTATTCATTTGCAATGGGCCTTTGAACTTATTAGAACATTTAGGTACTCCAAGAGAGTAAATGCCCTAGCACAACTCCCTTCATAGCCCTCTCCTCTTCTGGGAGTTTCTGATTACTCTCTGTGCTGGCCCAGCTCATCCCCCCTCCGCCTTCATGTTGGGGCTGCTGGCATCCAGGATGGCAATGCTTAGCAGTGATCTCATGGCTTGTGGATGGCTAAGGAGGCTTTTACAGGTAAATAGCATGCATAAAATACATTAGATACACATAGATTCTTATATTTATTGAAATAATTGGTCTGGTTATAGGGTCTCTTCAAAATGAACTTTAATGCCATACTCCAGAAAAGATGTTAATGTACACACCGCACTGATTTTGTAAATTATCATTAAAAAGATGTATGTTATGTGTAGAGGGCTGCTGCAAAATATAACAATCACATAATACATATAATGCCATTCTTCTGGGCACTGCGGGGCGTGAGAGATGTGAATTGAGCAGGCAAATGCTACTCTCACTTTTGCTGGAGAGCTTGGTCTGCATGTTAATGTAAAAATATAAGTAAAGGGCTGTAAAATAAAAAAAAAACAAGAATGTTTTTCATAAATCCATGCTAGTTGTTACTTACGATACCATTTTCACAGACACATTCTTGAATATAGTCCCTTACCATTCCCTCAAATACTTTACATACTATTGATGTCAGGCTGACTGGTCTGCGATTTCCTGATAGACATCTTTATGCTTTTTTGAATATTGGTACCACATTTGCTCTACATCAATCATTTGGTACCATTCCAGTCAGTAAGGCATCTTTAAAAAAGAGAAGAAACGGTTTGGCTATAACAGAACAAAGATCCCCGAGGACTAGCATTTACTATTTTATTATTTCTCACTTTAAAATTGTAATTAGACTCTGGAAGACTTCCTGCTTTGGACTTAGATAATGTAATTTACCATTCCACCCAGCTCTATATCCAGTTACCATTTTGACTCTTCCTTACCCACTTGTTCAGCTCCCTAAGCTTCTGCTGTCTCTCTGGTGTGGCTTATGGCATAAGAAATATATCTGAAAATACTATCTTGGAGGTCCTTTTCTTTAGCTTGGTACCTAAGTAAGTTTTTTAGGATTCTTCATCTTCCTCTAACTTTGTAATTTGTTTCAATGTGTACCAAGAAAGCTCTGTCCTCCCCATCCTTACCCAACAATCTGTCCATCAGAACCACAATGTTTCAAACCCATGTGCCCAGTAAACAGCAGACTGTGTGGCGATGATGATACAGGTGACAGCTTACCCTGTCTGTCCTTCTAATAATTGAGTCCCCTACTACTAGTATCTCTCTATCCTTGCCTTTACGCCTGCTTCTATCCTTATTAGATCAGGGTCCCCTGGGAGCTAGAAGAGGTATTCTGCCCCAGCAATGCTACTCTGAACTGATATTCCCAATATCATGCAACAGGGCATATTTATTGGGTTGTATCAACTCAGGACTAACCTCTCTGACACTTTTCCCTCTACCCATCCTTTAACCGTAAGCTAGATACATACCCCTGGCTCCTGCACCTCCATATTTCCACTCTCATCTATACTGGCTCCAGCCAGCACCTCCTTTCCAAGTTGTTAATGCTCCACAATGTTGCCAGATATTTTATTAGTTCTGGAACCTGTGCTTCAAAATAAATAACTTTCTTACGTCTTACACAACAGTATTCACCCTCAAATGGCTGTTTAAGGTCCAGAGACTCATAGCTTACACAAGGCTGAACTTTTTTCCAGGTATGTCAACAAAGCAGCACAGGAGCAAATGCAAGGTACATATATGCTGCTGGAAAGGTCTTTGATTAGGTGAACCTGTTACTTTACCCTGCTTGGACAAAGCACAAGTTCACTTTAGTATAGAATGGACCTGAAGTTGCAGCACAGGCCCCCCGATAATTCAGAGTTGGGATGAATTCTGGTTGCACTATGGCGTAAAAGGGAGAAAATATAAATACTTTTCTACTCAACCATGGCACTAGTACTATATCTATAAAGTACTGTGCTCATACACCTCCCTACCACAGGAAATGCGTGGGAATTGTTTTATGCACAATGGCAGCAGCTATCCTACAATAACAATTTGCATTTGTGCTCTGACATAAACCTTGACAAATTTTGGAAGAAAAATAAATAATACGCCATACCATTCTCAATAGGACGTCTAAATACATCCCAGCTACCTGTAGAGAGTTGGGGGGCCAACATGGGGCCAAAAAGATATGTGAAATGATCATTTAAAGAAGGATCATTCCAGATTCTGTGTGCTGAGCAATTTACACAAGAGATAAATCGACCACATTTCAGACCCTTGGTGGGCTTTTTGACCTTCAAGCTCGTGACTGATCTGTGTAAGGCCAGGGCCCATGCTGACTTATTTTAGAGATCTGAACTAAATATTGTATCATCTTCAGATGTAGGAAACCAGTGTTGCTGGGTAAACTGACATTTAGAAAAACTGAATTTTGATGCAATATAGGACCCTGGGATGTACCTCAAGCTGTTTCCGTTACTGGTTTTATGAAGCTCATGCTTGAGTTTTCTATGCTCAGAAATTGCCAGCATAGTCCAAGCTCATTAGCAATGCCATGGACAAAGCTTGGATCAAGGCATTCTCTAGAAACCTTTATGTGACCTGTGCTGTCACATGCAGATATAAACCAGAGGATACTCTTCTTTGCGTTCAATTACATTTCAGGCAGAGATTGGATGGCTTCAGGCTGTAGCCAAAAAAAAGAGCTCAAATATGAAAAGAAAAATCTATTTCAAGTTGTTAGGAAAATAATCTGGGTCATGGTTGGGTGAGGGCAGCTGGGGTGGGGCTCTGAAGGGCAATTCCTCTAAAGATGCCTTCGAGCTTAGACCATGTCTGTCATTTTGTAGTAGATGAATTCCTTTAAAACGAGCCACTATGCGGAGTGACCCATTGCAAACAACGAGCAATATCGCTCATTGCGCAATTACTCATTACTTACATTATTATGCATTGACAAGAAATACAGTTTTTATTGGTTGCCATGAATTGCTGTATCTTTTTAGATATGTAACTGTGCTGTCTTTTTAAAGGAAAAAATTAAACAAATAAACATTCATTACAAAGTACAACCATTAAAATCTAAATAGCATTAAAGCCTTTGGAAAGGATCTAGGAGGTCCCATAAGCTTTCATCTTTAATAACTTGAGTTAGCCCATAAAATGTACCATTTGAACTATAAACTTTTTGCATGGGTTGATGGCTAACATGGTAAAAAAAACTCTACTAGTACTGAACATAATAAATACAGAAAAATCTATCCACTCGCAAAAAAATGCAAAGCCACATACCACTATTAAAGGAGAACTATGGGGTTAGGGCTTTTCCCCATAGTTCTCATAAGGGTAATGGGAGGCCACAAACTATCGTCCTCCCATCACCCAAAGCTCAGTATACCGCTAGCTACAGCTCGCGGTATACTGAGACGCCGCAGCCGGAACGGATCCCGACAATTCTGTCTGGATCCACCCAGCTGCGTGAGTGACAGCTGGCTCTGCCTATCTAGAAGCAGAGCCAGCTGTACTCGCCCCCTCCCCTGTCTGTTCCTCCAGTCAGCGCTGGAGGATCGGACAGGGGAGGGGGGAATCCCTGCAGGGAGCCGTGAGCGACAGTTACGGCTCTCTGCACGGATAGATCGAAAAATTAGCGAGTGACGGTATGTGTTCACTTTCTTCCCGATCTACTGAGCCGACCTGTGACAGTTTCATTATCACAGGTTGGCTCAGATTATGAGGCTGAGTGAAAGTCACTCACCTCATAATTCTCCTTTAATGTATGTTAAAACAACTTTATTAGACCAGCAGCACTGAGACACTCTACACACGACCTTCCTCTAACATAATTTACATAATTTAATAGAGGGCTCCTGGAGCTTAAAGTATATTTCCACTTTCACAGCCAAATTGGGATAACACCTATTTATATTTCTTACATGTTCCCATTCACATTTCATAGGCTAACAAAAAAGATTTAAAAAATGCTTCTTGCAGTTTTAATTGATTTTACTTGGGTTAAGGTTTCTTGACTTCTTAAGGGTTACAATTTCTACTTGTTTCTTCTTTGTAATGTTGGGAGGGGTTGTAAGGGGTGAGGGGCTTCTCCGTCATATGTTAAGTAACCTCTTGCTGACCGTGGTATTAAACCACTTCCTGTCCAGCTAGCTAGCAGCCAAAGAAATGACAGCTAAAGGCGGAAGTGATGTAATATACATCGCTTCTGCCTTTAGAGAGAGAGGAGGCGAGATCAGCGGTGGGGGAATGCTGATCTCTCCTCCTCCTCAGTACAGAGAGATGATGTGCCGGTATTCTCTGTACTGGGCACCCCAGGGGGTGGACAGCAGTGCCCGGGATAACTGGCAGTGGCAGCAGAGGGGGGCGCAGGTGGAGGGGGAATGGGGGGCGACACTGTGTTTGTGTGTGTATGTGTTGTTATGAAGATTTTGTGAACTGGGAAACTCTTATAAATGCTTTTTGAAATGATCAATGCTTCAGCTGATACTACTAACCGTGGAAGGGAGTTCTACGATTTTATTACTGTTTCAGTAAAAAAAAAAACCCTATGCAGTTTAAGATTAAACCACTTTTCATCCAACTTCATGTTGTGGCCATGTGCCTTCTTCAGAATCCTTAGCTTAAAGGAGAACTACGGATCAGGGCTTTTCCCCATAGTTCTCCTAAGGGTAACAGGAGGACACAAACTAGCGTCCTCCTGTCACCCTAAGCTCAGTATACAGCGAGCTAAAGCTTGCGGTATACTGAGACGCTGCAGCCGGGACGGATCCCGACATTACTGTCGAAATCTACCCAGCTGGCTCTGCCTATCTAGAGGCACAACCGTTCTGCCACTCAGCGCTGGAGGATCGGACAGGGGGGGAAATCCCTGCAGGGAACCTTAAGTGACAGTCACGGCTCTCTGCAAGGATAGATCGAGAAGTGAGCAGGCAAGCTATGTGTTCGCTCACTTCCCGATCTATTGAGCCGACCTGTGACAGTTTCATTGTCACAGGTCGGCTAGAACTATGAGGCTGAGTGATTCTCCTTTAAACAGTTTTTTCCTGATACCGCAGTCCCCATTGAGAAGATTTTTATATTACAATCATGTCCCCTCTCAAGCGCCTCTTCTTCAAGGAGAACAAATTAAATTTCTGTAGACGTTTTTCATAACTTAGGTCTTCCATCCCCCTTATTAATTTTGTTGCCCTTCTCTGAACACTCTTTGGTTCAAGGGCATCCTTCTTGAGGACTTGACCAAACCTGAACTGCACACTCAGTTAAGATGAAAATTTTAGAGTCCTTAAATGTAGGCTCTACTTCTTTTGCAAATTAATTAAGATTGGAAAGTGATGGATCTCTAAGGTAGCCAGCACCCGTGGCAAAATGGATACAGCACGGGACAAGGGAGCAGTACCTGTGAGTTTTATAGAAAAAAAATTATATATTTTTTGTATATTAAAGAAATATAAAAGTATACATTCCTTTTAACCCCTTCTCCCCTGCAATCTGTATATTAACATTCCCCAGCATGATTACCCCTGACATGTTAATAAATGTTCTCTACTATGAAAGCCAGCAGCGGACACTATGAACAGCTTCTAGCTCTCAATCTCTCAGGTCTCTAGTAATTAGATACTCCCCCTGCACAGCACTCCAATCTACAACACTGCTCAAGGAGAATGGGCATTGTTGGTTGGAGCATTGTGCAATGGGTGTGTTGGACTGCTGGAGTCTCAGACCCCTACACTCTCGCGTTCCAGCTCTCCAGTGTGCTGTCGACACATGGCAGTTTTTACAGCAGAAAGAAAACGCACATTGTAGGAATGGAAAATGAATGGCATGTTCTTAATTTTGTTATGCAGCCTGACTGCATAACAAATAAAAAAACACAAGGCTTCAATTGGGCTTTAAAGGAAGGCCGCTGTCACTTTGGTAACAAGGAGAGTGGGGGCCTACTCATAATGGTCACTGCAAATGTGCAGACTGATGTCACAAATGGCATCCCCAAGAAGTACAAGAAACCGTCAAGTCAAATGTCAATTTTGGGTGGACTGACCCTTTAAATATGCCAAGTGCTGACTTTCTACTACTTC
The DNA here is from genome assembly GCF_000935625.1 of Nanorana parkeri. NCBI lineage: Eukaryota > Metazoa > Chordata > Amphibia > Anura > Dicroglossidae > Nanorana > Nanorana parkeri. The sequence continues at coordinate 590,159 of NW_017307279.1, read as the reverse complement.
TTAACAGCAAACTGTCTTGCACAAAAAAGATGACATTTCAGCACTGAGAAAAGTTACAATTACTGTAGATTGCAGTCCGTGAGGCTCCATTCACACATTAGCGGTTTTCCACCCGTTTTCGTACATGCGGAAAAGCGCTAAACATAAAAAAACCAATGCATTCCAATGTGCATTGCTAAGACTATAGTGGCATCTGCACAGTACACAACTGTGCGTCCCGCAATATAGTCAGATTTTTTGGCGGATTCCGCTCGTTTGCGGCTATAGTCGCAAATGTGTGAAATCTGCATCGTGGAAAGTTGCGCGTTTTCGCAAACACCATATGTGAATGGAGCCTACATTAGCAAGCATTCTGGTCACTAACTGGGTCTCTGCAACAATTATCCAGGTTTTCCTTCAATGCATTAGCTGAGGAAATAGGCATACATGTATATACTTTTTATATTTCTTTAACGCATAGCAGCTACTTAAAAGTGACCACCAGCCAGCATTAAAATCATTCATACCATTAAATAAGATTTTGCACACTAGGCATTTCCATTTCTTTATCTATAAGCTCCAGGTGCTTGTTTTAAAAGGTTCCATTTACATAGCGTAGATTTAAAATGAGTAGAAAGCTGGGGGGCGGGGTAATTTGGTGGTGACACAGACTAGGGATTAAAAACTGTGTAAAGGAAAATAGTACTGTTGTCCACATCAACCAGGGATGACTTCACCTAAAGCCCATCTGAAGTCACAGTAATAGATAATCAATCACATTAATATTTAATAGACAACCTCTTTATCACAGTCCTACATTCCCTTTCCTGTTACAGTAGTTGTGCTGGATATCGAAATATTACTGGAATGCCCAATAGGATAATAGAAATGTGCCAAATCACATAAGCTTATGAGGTGGAGCGTAGGCGTGGAGAAATACACCAAGTAGGTAGCGGCATGTGAAATGTAAAAAGGCTGTTTAGCACTGGAAATCTTATGGAAAACTTATGGAAATGCTATCAGTTAAAGGAGAACTATGGGGTAAGTGTTTTTACCCATAGTTCTCCTAAGGCTCCTAAGGCTCACGGGAGGACATATACTGGCGTCCTACAGTGACCCAAAGATCAGTATATTGCGAGCTGCAGCCGGAACTGTCGAGATCCACCCAGCTGCGTGAGTGACAGCTGGCTCTGGCTATCCAGAGGCAGAGCCAGCTGTACACGCCCTCCCCCGTCCGTTCCGCCAGTCAGCGCAGGGGAGATGGGAATCCCTTCAGGGAGCCGTGAGTGACAGTCACTGCTCTCTACAGGGAGATAATCGAGAAGTGAGCGAACGACGCTATGTTTTCGCTTACTTCCCGATCTGTTGAGCCGTTGTGTCACAGTTTCATTGCCACACGTCGGCTCGAACTATGAGGCTGAGTGATTTTCACTCACCTCATAGTTCTCCTTTACCGTAGCTATGCATCAGCATTTTTGTTTGCCTGTTTTTTGTTTCCTTTCCAGGAAACAGAATTTCACCTCACTTCCTGTCTCTTATAATGGCCTCTAAAGGACAAGAAGTGAAAGGAAATTGCTGTAATGAACTCTTGACACGGTGTCTAGCCATTCATCAACCCATCGACAGATAGCAATATCCTCAATCTTCCTTAAAGGAGAACTATGAGGTGAGTGCTTTTCACTTACCTCATAGTTCTAGCCGACCTGTGACAATGAGACACAGGTCGGCTCAGTAGATCGGGAAGTGAGCGAACACATACCGACGTTCGCCCCCCTCTCGATCCTGTCACGGATCTCTGCCGTGACAGGGGAGGGGCTGGATTCCCCCCTCTGATCCGCCAGCGCTGACTGGCGGAACGGACGGGGGAGGGGGTTGGTACAGCTGGCTCTGCCTATAGATAGGCAGAGCCAGCTGTCAGTCACGCAGCTGGGTGCATCCCGGCATAATTGTCGGGATCCGCTTCAGCTGCGGCGTCCCAGTATACCGCGAGCAACAGCTTGCGGTATACTACAGCTCGCAGTATACTGAGCCTAGGGTGACGGGAGGACGCTAGTTTGTGTCCTCCCGTTACCCTAAGGAGAACTATGGGGAAAAGCCTTAACCCCATAGTTCTCCTTTAATGGGTCTAAGTACACTGTAAGCAGACTATTTTTAAAGCTGGTAAATCTTCATCTCTGCAAGCAATCTTTACAGGAGAATTGCCAGGCTCCATTTTTCACATGTCAGCGATTTTCCAAAATAGAATATTGGTTTCAACTCACATTCAAGGATCTTCAAATTTACCCTCAGGTGTGTGTGGTCACTGACCTTCCTTAAAGGAGAACTATGAGATTAGTGATTTCCACTCACCTCATAGTTCTAGCCGACCTGTGACAATGAAACTGTCACAGGTCGGCTCAGTAGATCGGGAGGTGAGCGAACACATACCAGCGCTCACTCACTTCTCGATCCTCTCACGGCTCTCTGCCGGGACAGGGGGAGGGGCTGGATTCCCCTCTCCCCGCTCCGATCTGCCAGCGCTGACTGGCGGAACGGACGAGGAGGGGGCGGGTACAGCTGGCTCTGCCTCTAGATAGGCAGAGCCAGCTGTCACTCACGCAGCTGGGCGGATCTCGACATCCATGTCGGGATCCGCTCCGGCTGCAGCGCCTCAGTATACCGCGAGCTGCAGCTCGCGGTATACTGAGCTTAGGGTAAAGGGAGGACGCTAGTTTGTGTCCTCCCGTTACCCTAAGGAGAAGTATGGGGAAAAACACTGACCCCATAGTTCTCCTTTAATATTTTTGGAATTGTTAATGACCTGGTCTACAGGCTGGCATGTCACATGTCTGTGGCCTCCACCAGTCTCTTTGGTTCCCTCAGTTATTTTGCCACTTTCATTCTTTAGTTTCAGTCATACTGGCTGCATAAGTAAACAAGACAGATGAGTGCCAAGCACATCTGACCAGCATTGCAATGTTTGACAGTATTTGTTTGTGATTTGTGAAGAAGTGGGAGTGTGTGCCTTTATTGCATACCAATGATTGTGCCTTTCCGGTCCTTCAGAAACTGAAGTAATTAATGTTATGGTGTTCATCTACCCTCCAGTAACACTCTTGGTGAGGTGGCCAACCTGCCATCCATGTGGCAGAGGCCCCAATCCTTCCCCCCCCTCCACGAGTGACTTGGGGGCAGGAGGAGGAAGCTGGACCAGAAAGATATAAATTGCCTTTTTGCTTATCTGGGTGGTGTTGGATAAGGAAGACATTTTAGTTGCAGTACAATTCAAGACAAGATAGTTAGGAGGACCCTGCCCGTGAGAGATTACAATCTAAAATGTGATTGTGTGTTTTGGAAACAACTCATGTCATGGCTCTTTTTTTTCTGCTTCTTTCTCCTAGCATCTGAGGGTCAGAGCTCCCCGCCTCCAGAGGAGGCCCAATTCCCTCCTGAGTTTGTGCATGGAGATCTTTCAGTTGAATGTGTTTTAAGATAGCTGTTAGGATCCAGAACGCCTCCAGGTGGCGCTGGAGCTGAACCCTGCAGTTCCTGTGCTCACCTGCAGGTGTCTCCAGGCAGCCAGGAACAGTTAGGTGCCAGACCACCACTGGGTGGCGATGGAACCTGCAGCTCCGGTGCTCACCTGCGGGTATCTCCCAGCTGCCAGCGATTAGCCATCATCTGGTGCTTCCTGGGAGGGTATTTAAACCCTCCCTGCAGTCAGGGTATTTAAACCCTCCCTGCAGTCAGGGTATTTAAACCCTCCCTGCTGTCAGGGTATTTAAACCCTCCCTGCTGTCAGGGTATTTAAACCCTCCCTGACAGCTGGCTCTGCCTATCTAGAGGCAGAGCCAGCTGTACCCGCTCGGTATCTTATCAGTTCCTGTGAGTCCTGAACCCTGTTTGCAGTCCTTAACCCTGTTTGCAGTCCTGAGCCCTGTTTGCAGTCCCGGGGCCCTGTTATCTGTTTGAGGCCCGTGGGGGTGCTGCATGCGGTGTGAGGACACCGGCGTGCGGTATCCTGACAATAGCTCAACATTTTATTTTTTGAGTTTTTTCGCCTTAGCCAATTGGCTGCTTGCTACTGTGATGGAAAGTTAGGTCCCTGGATTCTATTTTGTATGTTCATTACTATTTTGTGTTATTCAAAGAGGGATTACCTACTTATAGCTTTTTATAAGTCATTTGAATTGTTCTTATCACAATTTGCAGTTTGTCGGGTGGAAGGGTGGACATGCTCTCACAGCAGACCTACATCAGATCAGTTCTGAGGTGAGTTTGACTGAGCGTCAACTTATTTTGGAAACATGTATTAAAGTAGTCATCCCTCTCATTAAAGAAGAAATATTTTCATAACTGATATCTATGTGGTCTCAGTTTCTGTTTCTCATACCATGATATTATACTGGTATTTTGTCTGACCAATAAAGTGTTCAAGTTTCCATAACACTATTAAAATACCAGGTTCCATTATTCATACTAAACAGCATGGATCAAGGAATCTGTAATGGAGCACTAGACTAGACGTTTTGGTGAAAGGCATAACTATGTTATTCAGTATTGTAACCTTACCCTAGCTTAAGTGGGAATAATGTTCTGCTATTGTTAGGTGGTATATTAGCATGTGTTTTATCTGTTTCATTGTTGTCCCTGTCAAAAACAGTGCTTGACCAACTGACTCCAATGGAGGTTTCGGAGGCCTCTGGGAGGATGCACTGCAGGGTCTTCCTCTAAAGTTCGGACAGTTTTTAAAAACAATGTTCTTAAGATTTTATTTTTTTGTTATTTATTTGTTTTATATTGTACATTTTGAAAATCTATTTTTTACTGCATTTAAAAATTTAACAGCTTTAACTTTTCATACTTGTGACTAACTTTTCTTTTAGGAAATTTTGGCATTGCTTTAGCTTTTAAGATACACAAGGGTGGAGTTCTGCCAAGAGTAGATTGTGTTCTTTTTGCCAAAATAGTTAGCACCTTTAACTTCTGGTTTATATCTCAGATGATTGCCATTGTCCTGTAACAACTACACGATTATAGCATGGTCAGTATGGCAATACCAGGTTCACATAGCTTGCTGAAGGTGGTAAAGTTGTGCTTAGTCTGGACATGCAATCATATGCATCTGGATGAGAAGGGGGTTTAACACCGCGGATGTCAACTGGTTAATATGGTGGAGGTTTGGAAAAATGGTGAGTTGCCCCACATTTAGTAACTTTTGTTAAAACCTACATTTGACAAGTGACCATGCTCTGCTACAGTAGGCTCTACCCTGGCAAAGCTCTACTCTTGAAAGAACGTTAGATTTCTTGTTCAATGCAGGAAAGGCCAATGGGGACCTAGGGGAGGACAGGATGGGAAGGGGGCTCGGAGAGGGAGGGGATGGGCGATGAGTGGGGCCAGGATGGGGAGGAGGTTGGGAGAGTGTATGTGTGTGTGTGTGAAGGTGGTTGAAGTTGTGAGGAGATGGAGGACTGTGAGGATGTAGAAAATTCCAAAATAATAGGTGATCCGCAGGAGGAGGCGGTCACGGCGGACTGCTGGAATCTGGATCTGCTTGAAACACTCTCAGAAGGTTGTTTATTTAAAAAACAAAACACATACAAGCCAACATGTTGTAACAACACCACATCACACAGTGTAATCCAGCATCAATAATTACATTCTTCAGCGATGTCATCATGATCGAGCATCTTCAGCTTGGACACCCCGCAACCTTGTAAACTGTTATCTTGGTGCGGTAGAAGAGCAGGAGATTCCATTATCAACGCTGTTTAGCGTGAATGGAGGAATCTGTTATATTTTTTTCCTTCAGTCCTCAGGTTGAACAAAAAAAATATATAACTGTATGTACTCTACTTAAGCAATTTCTTTGTTGGTACACGAAATAGAAATAAGCATTACCTAACAGCAGAGACTGATCTGATCTTGACACGCTTCCATTGCAAGATGCAAGGTTCCTGCTGCTGAGGAAAAAAAAGATAGCATAGCCTATTGAGAAAAATAAGCCACCGTACAGAATACTATATAGAAGTTACTTTTACAAAGGCTAATAGAATGATTTACTAGGAAAACTCAATGGGACTTAATTATGACTAATAATTGGCTAATTGGAATGTGACAGAAAGAGTACACGCAGAGGAATGAGCATGTGACAGCTATGGGTCGTATAAGAAAATACACGATCAGACATTGTAGGATTCCACTAATAAGAGAACAGTTTGCTAAGTGTGTAAAGCAGGTAAAGAGCAGACAACATGAAGATGCATGTTACAACATGCACAATGTGCTTTCCGTTCTATAATCCTATGCGCTGGCATTTCACATCAAACAGAAATCCATTTTTTTTTCTAAAAGTTAAGATATTTACTAACATTTTGTTAGTAATACGACATTTACCAACGATTGCGCTAGGAAGTTTGATCTTCAATATTTATTAGCTTGCTGCACACCACACCATTGTGTGCACAGTAATACGCGTCCACATAATGGCATGATAATGATTTTCATAAATTTGCCCCTGTGTCAATTCTAAGTTTTGATTGCATGTTAGGAACTAGAGCACCTGCTAGTGGCATTGTGGTCCACGGACCTGAAGTGTGCAGTTCCGGTGTTCACCAGCGGGTGTCTCTCAGCAGTCAGGAGGTACCAGGAATTATTCTTCAACCAATTTTAGTTGCTGAGAGGATATTTACCTCCTCCTCAAGAGTCTTGCAATGCTATACATGTGTGTCCATTTGCTCTGCTCCATTGCTCTTTGAACCAGTTATCTTGATCCTGATCCTGCTTACCTGTACCTGCTTCCTGTGTACCTCCCTCGTCTCCATCCTGACTCCATTCCTGACCCATCCTACACGCTGTCACTTGTTGCTCCCTTGCATCCTAACACTGCACCCTACCACTAAAGGCCTGCAGGAGTCCATCATCTATAGACAAGTTACCTTGTCAATAGATGTTGGGCCTGCAGTGCCTAATCTATGCGTCCATTTGGTCCGTTCCATTGCTCTTTGAACCAGTTATGTTAATCCTAATCCTGCTTCCAGTACCTGTTTCCTGTGTACCTCCTCACCAGTGGCGTAACTACCGCCATAGCGTCCCACGCGGTCGCTATGGGGCCCGGGGCAGAGGGGGGCCCGCCCGGTCAGAAGAAGGCTGAGGCACAAATAGTCCCGGATTGTCTTGGTATACCCGATGACAATCCGGGCCGGCCACACTCAGGCTGGGGACAACGACGAGGAGGCAATCCTGTAATGTCCCTTGAAAAAAGGCTGCCGCCACTCCGGGCATCGCCCACGTGCAGAACCGGCTCTAAGCGCGCCTAGAGGGAAGGAGTGACATCCTGCAGCCCCTATGCAACCTCTGTGCTGCAGCTGTCTCCAGGCTCTCTCCCCTCACAGAGACATCTGTGGGCTGTCCATTGAGGGCCACCCGCCGAGGAGTCTCCGATCATCCACACTGTCTGTGAGGCACCAAAACCAGACAGTACCCGAGGGCACATGGACTGTGTGCGATTCTCCCGGCCTCAGCGGCTCTCTTCTCATCAGCCAACCTACTCTGCTGTCTCTTCCTGCAGTCAGGAGGCCTGGGATCTCCGGGGACAGAGAACAGGGCAATTCAATATTTGACTGAATGTACTAAGTAATGAGCTCGGGGGGTGCATATATGTGTGCTATGCTGACCAGCATGTATGCTAAGTTCACAATCTTTGACTGTAAATGCTAAGTACACAATCTTTTACTGTATATTCTAAGTACTGAGCTCCGTGGGTGTACACATATATGTGTGCTATGCAGTGGCGTCACAAGGGGGGTGTGGCCCGCACCCGGGTGACACCAAAATGACTGACAGTCATTTTGGTGTCACCCCTCTCTGTAAAGTCGGGTGCTCGGTCATGGACCGAACGCCCGACAGTATCAGGAGAGAGGAGGGGACCCGGCGGAATACCTTATCCCGCCGAGTGACTGCCCCCTCCTCTCTCTGCCGGCATGCGCAGTGACGTCTCGGCGGGGTGACACCCAGTTACCGTTCCGGGTGTCACCCAGCCTCGTGACGCCCTTGGTGCTATGCTGACCAGGGTGCAATCCTCTCCCCCGCTCAGTGGTTTAAGGTCATCCTCATTCCCCCTAGTCTTCTCCCTGACCCATGCTGCCAATTCCCATCCTGATGTGCATCTGTTCCCTCAGTACACTTGTTAGTACACTCAGCATTTGTGGTATGCCTGGCAGGGTTTGGGAGATATGCAGCGCCGGTGTTCTATCGAAAACGTAAGCACGGCCATATTGAGTGGGGCAAGTCAGATTAATAAAGTGCTGAATTAGTCTGACCCTATTTCATTTTAATAGTTTATTGCAGTGTAGTATGTGTATAGGGAAGTGGCGCACGTGCAGTAGAGCCTTCTCGGCCAAACCTCTTACTTCTAACTAAACCAGAAGTCAGGTCGCTGGAGATGTTGACGAGTTGGAACTCTTGATAGAACACCGGTGCTAATGTAGGGTAGGGTACCGCAGAGGTCACTGACCTCTATTTTACACTGGTGACCTCTGCACTCTGAATTGCATACTCCTCACAGAAGTAGTAGAAGGGGAAAGGAGCAAGACTGGTTGTAGATGAGGAACCCTAAAAAGCATCCTGGGTGACATTGTCTTAACTAGTGTAATTACACATGATTGTGCCACCTACAAAGGCCGTCAAACCATCAGCAGCCACAACAAGTGTCACAGTACTCTGCAGAAAGGTTACTGTCAGGTTATGTTTTCTAAATGTTTTATGCTGAATGTGTTTGCAGTGTAATTTGTGTTTCTCAATGCATTGACTGCAGGAGTCTTTAAACAAACTGTGCTAACTTCAAGTTGTGGCTTAACAATTGTATAAATCAGGGCTCAAAATTTCACTTGCCCCCTAGCAATTGGCGAGTTAAAATTGCATGGGGGCAAGGGGGGTTGGTGGGCGGTTTTGGGGGCCCCATACAAAATGTTGCTATGGGGCCCTGTGATTTCTAGTTACGCCCCTGCTCCTCACCATCCTGACTCCATTCCTGACCCATCCTACTTGCTGTCCCTTGTTCCTCATCACATCCTAACACTGCACCATACCACTAAAGGCATGCGAGAGTCCATCATCTATTGACAAGTTAACTTGTCAATGGATGTTGGGCTCGCAGTGCCTTATCTATGCTTCCATTTTCTTTGTTCCATTGCTCTTTGAACCAGTTATCTTGATCCTGATCCTGCTTACCTGTACCTGCTTCCCATGTACTTTAAAAAGTTTGAAGGACAGTCCAGTAATACAGCGCTCCCCTGGGGGGGCAGGTGTGGCATTAACTGGTGTGCAGCTTCACGGACCTGGGTGTCCGACGTGTATGGGAAGAACAAAAAATGTCATGGAGCCATGTGGGTGGTGGAGGTGGAGGCATGAGGTGTGGAAACTCTTGTGCTCACGTATGGGGGACTGACTGGTAAGTTAGGTATGGTGACCTCATTGGGGTGGTGGTTTTGAAGAATGGCGTGATCGTGATGACTGTTGCTTCTCCCGGTTGATGTTGAAGGAAACCAAAGAGGGGGGTAATAATGATGGTACAGGTGAGAGTAGGCAACCCACCCACAATGATCCACGCCTGGTTGTGACGCTTCTCTCTCCATTTTTTGTTCTTCCTGTGTACCTTCTCTCCATTCTGGCTCCATTCCAGACCCATCCTACCCGCTTTTCCTTGTTCCTCCCTCGCGTCCTTATACTACACCGTGCCATTAAAAGACTGTGGGTGCCCAACATCCGTTAACAAAGTTACCAACATAGTTTCAATCTTTCCTATTTTATTTTTTACTAACGTCATTCAAAACACAAAAGCAGATTCCCAACCAAGTATCATAATCTTCTACAAACAAAACAGTTCAAAGCAGTGGCACATTATAATAACAAAATATAAAAGAACAAAACTGAGGATACTGATTAGATTGAAGGTGAAAAATGACTGGATATTTTGGTGCGCAAGGCAGTCACCACTTCAAATTAATTTCTGTTCAATGGACGATTTGATATTTGCTTGCTTATTACTGAAAACTTACTCAAAAGTGAAATTACACTGCAAGGCGACATGAACATTTTCCTAGTCTATATTGGCACGGACACATTAAAACTCAATAAAGCCTAGAATTAATATCCACATGGAATCCTACATGTAATTGTCAGAAAAATAGGCACTGAAAAAAGCCATTTATTCCTTCTAATGCTCGCCATTCACGCACTCATAATGACCACGTTTTGTTCATATTCACTTGTCCATTATTGTCTCGGTAATACTCAAGGGGTCAGTACTTTTTAATCTATTCCACACAATTTGCTCCTTAGGTAAGAGCAATTATTGAGGTGGACAATAGGACATTTGTGTATTTTCTCACAGTAACTCACACTTCTCTCCGCAGGAGCTTGTGTTCCTCATATGCCTGCGATCTGTTCATTGTATTAATGGTTATAATGAGTTCTCCTCGCCGGTTCAGTATTCTGGTTCCATGTGATTAAAGGGAACGTTTAGCATTTTTGTAGTTATTTCGTTTATTTAGTCATTATATTCGGAACAAAAATATTTTTGTTAGTTAAATTGGAAATGTTTCATATGAATACTTGACAATCTGCAGCTAGTGGGCAGAGCTCTGGACTCCGTTAGAAATGTTTTTCAGGCTAATTTTAAAGTGAACCTTTCAGGGACTTTATAAGGCTGCGAGAACAAGTTGCTGAAAGGTCAAAATATACAGCATCATGATCATTTTTTAAATAGGGTTTATCTTTTATCGTTAAAATGCAGTTGCTGAATTTTAGATAATCGACTGTGTCTAGGCTGAGATGATGTCATTAGTCTCCAAAAGCCAGAATTAAGTATTTTCTCTGTGTCATCTCCTCCAGTGACCTGACTGCAATAGCATAACTTTGAAGTTACAAGTCTGATCTGGGCCAGACATTTGTGAACACAGCCAAGTACTGCACAGGCACTAGGATTTACATGAATGTGGTATCTCTGAGCCAGAATCTCAGTCCAGGAAGTAAATGCTGGTCTTGCATAATGCCTGAAAAAAGACGGATCTGACCTTCTGAAGAGAAAAGTGGATGAAGGCGTTGTGAGGGGGAGTACTGCTATCTCAGTTAAAGGTAAAATATTATCTATGTGGATGTTTTTTTTTGTCTTTGTAGCATTGCCAGTACTTCCCTGTCCCACCTCCAAAGCACCACCCAACACTGCCCTGCCTCCCAAACACTGCCCCTCCACTCCTTTTTAAAAAAAAATAGGGAACCTAATTATTATGCATGCTTTGATATATTGTATATACTATATAGAAAATGCTGTATACACTATATTGTAAAGCACAGCACAGTATACACAGTGCTCTCTAATAACACATATGGATGTGACAATACAAAAAAAGACCGATACTATAGGGAAAAAGGACCCTACTCACAAGCTTTTAATAAAATGTCCCTTTCACAATGCAGAAGTCTCTGATACAAAACACAATTGTAGGGACGCACCGATACCGATAACAATGAACAATGCTCCTCCCATTTGGAAGGGAATGCATAATGCCTTGGCATTGGTCACATGACCAGTCACCAAAGAGATCCTGAAATCGTGCTTTGTTAAGAAAGGTTTTGTATTTCAAGCTGTTTTAAAATTTGTAGAAGAAAGGCAAGAATATAACACAAGTCTGGATTTCTTTTTAATATAGTGCTGCTGTAATAATTCAGTTTAAAGACATTTTCTTAATATTTCTGTATTTGCTAGATGAATCTCAGACTTGTATACTTTGGTAGCACATTCTATGTAATGACTATAGTGTCATAGGTTATTTTTATTAATTAGATATGCAGAATTTCATATGCTTTTGGCTGACACCACAGCGATACGGGAGGATTATGGCTAATCTGTTTAGAGTTTGTAGTCAGAAAAATATGATGATTTGTCAGAGACCAAGGAGAGAAAAGTACGAGGGACAGAGCCGCTAACCTATATTTCCTGCCAAGATGGAGGATGCTCTTAGATTCTCAATCACTCGCTGCTTTGGTCTTCTCAAAAAATCCTTTTGTCTTACAAATAAAACTAAAAAAAATCTAACTAATTTGTTTAAATACCAAACAATAAAATGAAAACATACCCCCCAAAAAAGTCTCATGATGAATGCATTATGGCAAATTGTAAAGGAACTCCAAATAAAACCCAAGATGGGGCAATACATTTAATGAGTGGCTACTTACTTGAATCTGATTTTTGATTTTGTGTGCACCATTAGGAAAAAATACCATTACATAAACATTTTAGCCCATGGCAGGGAATTATGTATGTCTTGGATGACCTCAACCCTTTGTGTGTACAGATATAGTGTACAATGCGGTGACCCCATATTGAGTGAATCTACAAGTATTTCTTTTGATTACTGGAGGTTCCTCTCACATAATATGCAATATATGTTTTACTTTATTTTAACTCATAATCAGATTAGAAACTTCTTTGGGTGATCTTATCCTTAAAGAGGAACTTTACCCATATCTTTAAAATAACAACAAACACACCTTTAGAAATGTTTAGTAATGACAATCTACATATAGATACTTATAGAGAATTGCCGGCTGTGTAATCTTTGCATACCTTATTTCAGTTTTATTTCCCAGTCTTCTGACAGTGGCCATGTTAACTAATGGCAGATTATTAGCTCTCCCTTTACTGCCTGGAACTCTGGCACATCTGACCATGCACATCATCTCAGGTGAGGAAAATGCCTTTCCCTGAGATATTGTGAGATTACAGATGAGATTTCCCAGCAATGCTCTGCCGATGTAGCCTTCCCAGGATGCAACGCATGGGCACATGGCATCATTTGTGCCAAGACTGGACCAGGAGGTGGATAAACACTATTTCTAAGTACATGAAAACCATGTTTGTTTAACTAATTAATGTAAGATGATTTCAAATCAACATGCAGAGCTGCACGCTGATGTGATTTTTAGTGGAAGGGGGTAAAAGTCCACTTTAAAGCTGACCTTCATCCTCTTTACCCACTTGCCAATAAATTACTCCCTCCCCCTCCTTTCACACAATGACAGTCTAAAATACATTTTTTAATGCATCTCTGCCCTGCATTTCCATATTCTTGCCTAAGCGAGAATGACTTAACCCCCCCCCCCCCCCCCCACCACACCCCAGCCCCCACACGCC
>NW_017307279.1:537012-576267 GCF_000935625.1 Nanorana parkeri | reverse complement strand
CACACACCACACCCCCCCCCCCCCCCACACACACACACCAGCTGCCCATAGCCTTCTGGGATACTTACGTCATGCATCTCAGTAGGCTTCGGGGCAATGCACCGCATTTGCAACACAGAGTATCATCAGGGGGTCGGCTGCAAGAACAAGGAAGAATCAGCTGGCTCCTGATGACATCAGGAAAGAAGATTGACCTCATGTGCAGCAGCAGGGCACCGGAGTTCTGTCGAGAGTGCCGACCCAGTCGAATTTGCCGACCTCCCTATCTGCGCTTGCATTTGTATTTTTTAACCCCCTCTTACCTTTTGGGCTGAGTTATCCACGTAAAACATACTCCCACACCCAGCAAAGCCAGCTGGATTCTGTAGTGAGCCGGTGTTCTGTCGAGAATGCCGAGCCCGTCGAATTTGCCGACCTTACAATTAACATCGTAAGCAATTACTTAATTATGTAATTGCTTACAGTATTAATTGTGAATGTGCATAAAATGCAATCTATCATTTACTGCCTTGGATGGCATACTATGAACGGTTACAATCAACAAGGACAAATTAATACTTTGTAAATAAATGCCTGTTTCCTCAATAATACTGGTCTGTGTGCAAGTGCAGATGGTGAGGTCGGCAATTCGACTAGGTTGGCATTTCTCGACAGAACACTGGCTCACTACAGAATACCGCTGGCTTTGCTGGGTGTGTGAGTATGTTTTACATGGATAACACAAAAGGTAAGAGGGGGTTAAAAAATACATGGGGGTGAAGTTCCTCTCTAAAGGGATATTGAGAATATATGAGATTTAAAGCTGCCTGTATAATTAATCTTACTTTAGTAACATGTTTATTAGCATATATATAAGTAATTGTGGACTATTACTTGATAAGATGTTGGAGTCCAATGAGAGGCAAGCAGCTTTTTTAATCCATGTATTAAATGGTGAACAGTAATAAAGTCAGTATTGATATGATTATCTGTGGTCTCTAGGTGATCAAATATCATTATGCACTTGACTCAAAGGGTATCTAAAGTCAAAACATTTTTTTTTAGTTTTGGTAGAGTAGGGAAGGATTATCGACCCTGTAAAGTTTCCCCACTGGAGAAATGTACTCTATATTTGTTCTGGTGACCTTAAAAGTGAGGGAAGATTCAAAATTTTGAGGTGTCACTGCAACAGAAATATAAGGGACATTCTGCAGGACACAAAGAAAAGGAAAATCTACCCAGTGGGACACAGATGGCAATAATACTATATATACCATAAAATTGGTTTTAGATATAATTTAATACTAAGGTGTTGAATTACAATCATGCATTTAGATTTCCTGTAACCTTGCATGTCTCCCTTGATAGGTTTCTGACATATCACAATATACAACAATAGTGAAATTTTTCAAGTCAAATTACTTTGGCTAGGCTGTGATGTCACCAGTCTGCTGCAGGCAGGAGAAAGCATTTCTTCGGTCTCCTCACCTGCAGTGGTCAGGCTGCAATAATGTTACTTTATAGCAAGTCTCCACAAAAGTCTCAGCAATTAAGGCCCCTTTCACATGGGCTGATCAGGAGGGGATCCATGCACGTGTACACACGGCTGCTCATAGTATAGCATAGGTCATCCGCTTGTATCTGCCTGAAAGCTGGCGGACAGACCAGATCGGACCGCCCGTGTGAAAGGGGCCAAAGGGATAGAATGATGTAATCATCAGTTAGGTTGAGTTTTTAAGAAGCTACAAAAACACTGAGCTTTAAAAAAATCATGGAAAAATATATAAAAGAATGCACCAAAAAAAAGCATATTGATACATGTTTCACTCTAAGGCAAATGCAAAATAGAGACAGATGAAATGTAGCAATGTTTTCTTACAAAATTCATTTTTATTAAGACTGCGCAGTAAACATGTGCAAAAATATGCTTTTAACAATTTAGAAAAACAACACCCCAATGAATTATCGTAATATACATTACATACAGGTCACATGAAGAAAATGCAATTAATATATACTGGAGTAGCTTTCATGTGAAGCTTTGATTACGATTCTCTGGAGGCCCAGAGTGAAGACCTTTGAAACTGTATATTTATAGAACATAGCAGTTTTCAGCAAATACTAATGACTTTACACTTCAATTTTCAAAGTCTTTCATGAGCAAATAATACCTGTATATAAAGTTTTATGCCACAAATAGCAGCACTGAAATGTTAAACCCAACCCTGGCAAAAGACCCATACCTGTATGCTAAGTTTGCCCCTCAGGATTAAAGGTGTTCTTTCTCCTGCAAGTAAATGGTGCTAGGATGCAGATCCTGAATCCTTTGGGCTAATACTAGCTGGTAGAAGCAGAGGGTTGAGCCAGAGGGGAAGGGGGGAGCCTCTTTCAAGGGCCAGGAGGCACGAGATTCTCATGCAGAAGGGCCCCTTGAAAAAGTGAGTAGCTCATCAAGGGCCCCAAAGGCAAGATGAGAGGCTCATCCGGGGGCCAAAGAAAAGGTGAAACTCTTACCTAGGGGTCAGA
Organism: Nanorana parkeri; assembly: GCF_000935625.1. NCBI lineage: Eukaryota > Metazoa > Chordata > Amphibia > Anura > Dicroglossidae > Nanorana > Nanorana parkeri. The sequence continues at coordinate 573,762 of NW_017307279.1, read as the reverse complement.
AGGGAAGGTGGGAACTTAATCATGGGTCAAGAAGGGAAGATGAGGACCTCAGTCAGGGACCCAATAGGGAAGGTAAAGCCCTCATCCAGGAACCAGCAGGGAAGGTGTGCATGTCAATCTAGGGCCATAGAACATACCAAGAACCCCACCCAAGGAAATAAAGGGAAGGTGAAAACCTTATCCCTGGTCTAGAAAACATGGTAGAAACTTCATCCAGGGGCAAAGGTGCGTACCTCATCCAGGGGCCAAAAATTGAGATGAGAACCTTACTAGGTGGCTAGAAAAAAAGATAAAAAATCTCATCTAGGGACCGGAGGCAAAAATGAGAACCTCATCCAGGGGCCAGAAAAAAAGGTGAGAACCTAATTCAGAAGGGAAGGTAAAAAAAATCTCATCTAGACATTGAAAGGCAAGGTGAAAATCTCATGCTTCAGGGCACTTGAGAAAACATTCTTACCTTGCCCCAGGAGAGGAATCCAATTGGTAAAAATGTCAAAGTTACTTTTGGGGATTGTGGTTTGTGCCTCTTTTAGGAACCATGTTCTGCCTGATGAAGGGAATGTTGCATTAAATGTATCACATTATGCTGCTCATATGTCAATAAACAGACCTATTTGACTTGCTATTGGAGTGCCGGTGTCTATATATTTCTTTTGGGAACCAGACCCATACAAGTCTTGTAAAATATATAACCCTCTGGCAGTGTGAGATGTTGGCTAAAATATCAAGAATATGAGACACAAAGTCCAGTGTAATTAGCATGCTAACCTCCCTACTCTGACTACTTGTAAAAGGCATCTCTAAGTTAGGTGAACAAGTGGGGATCAATCAATCTTTTATCATCAGTCAGTAATCATATTTAATTGTTCTGTGCTAATCTGATGAAAGACAAAATCTGATTGCTGTGTGTTGCTGTCATTTGCACATCATCAATTCTCTTGTTAAATATGTCCAGCATTTAAAAGAACAAAAAGTGTCACAAGTTTCTACATATCAGGAACTTTGAATGGTGCAGTGATTTGCCTTCCATGGTCATACATTACTAAGTTCAGTTTTCATCTGAATTGTAAATTGTCTAAAATAAGAACTGTCTGTAATATGTCATGGCAACCAATTTTGGCTTGAATTTTTAATGATTGAACAGCTCCCATTACATCCATTGCAACAATAAACTGTAAGAACAGTTTGATACTTTATGTTAAAATGCTGGATTCAACTTGTATTAATAATGACAAACAATACACAAAGAAAGGACCTTGAATGGTGCTGGATTAACATATTTTCAACGTGTACAGCCTTAACACCCTAAGCCGTATTTCCTAGGCCACCCCTCTGGTGCACAGATCATGGTAAAAAATGTTTGTAAACTATGAAGTAGGAAAAGGAATCACCAGCACTCAGTAGAATAATCCAACAATAATCTTCATCAGGGCATAAAGAGTGACCAAGAGTTGTCACTCTTTATGCCCTGATGAAGAGACCCTCGAAACGTTGGCTCTTGTGATTGTGTGACGTCTATGTCCAATAAATGGACAATGGATTATTCTACTGAGTGCTAGTGATTCCTTTTCCTATATTGTGTCTGCACGATGCCATCCGTGTTCATCACTACAAGCACCATTGTCTTCATAGGCCTTGATTGCTGCAAGGTGTGCGAAGGATTTCCCCTTCTATCCAATTTGTAAACTATGAAGGACACATGTCTTTTTAAAGGAATGCACCTTTACAAAATGTAACATTGCTTACAATATAACTAATCCAAAGAACAAACATATAATATATTGCAGCTTACCAGTCCTTAGATGTGATGACTACATTTATTTTTTAAATTTTTCAGGCTAGGAACATTATTAGCAATTGCAGAAAATATTATGTAGATATTAAGATTAAATAATTAAATACATGTTGATGTTGCCTGGATTGCAGTGTCCGTGTTACTTCCTGTGAGATAAACCAGAAGCAAAAACATTGTAATACAAACCACTAATTCCATCAATCCCTTGCAACTAAAGTTAACAAAGGCAGCCAAGTTTTAAGTGCAGCCTGGAGGGTAACCATGCCTCACTCCATAGATACAGTGGAGGTGTAAATGTAGCCACCCAGTACCAGGAAGTGTGGTCTTTGCAGTATTACCAGGTAAAAATAAAGGGGAAAAAGGCCCGAACACAAGAAAATGAATGCAGGCTTCATATTTAGGGATTTATATGCTGAAATATACAATAAATGTGTTTTGGGGTTTAAATACACTATAAATGTTTAATGTGTTATCTTTTAAAAGTCAACAGGAAGACATACCATTAATTAGTGCAACCAATGCTGTTAAATCTTGCAGCTTGTTCTGTCATGTATGTGTTTTCATCACCTATTTTGCACAGACACTACTCACCTTTAGTGTGCTATCCAGAGAGGGGCTGTGTGTTTTGTTGGCTTTTAGTTAATAATGAGCAAACTAATACAGAATCCACCTACCTGTCTCTGAATAGCACACTAGTGCTGCTGCAGAAGAAGTAAATTGGGATAGACCCAACTCCAGGCTCCACCATCCAGTCCCCCAGTACTTCCCTCTCCCCCAGAGGCTCCCCAAGCTGTATTTTATGCTATTTTTAATATACTGACCATTATCAGATGTCTTCAGGCCAGTAACGTGATATACTGGGGTTGATTTACTGTAGGCAAATAGGCTGTTCATTTTGCAAGGGAATTTTCCCTTAGCTTAGTGAATGATGTGAAGCCACATTCGCTAAGCTAGGGGAACATCTTATTTGCCTTCAGTAAATCATACCCACAGGGTCCCTTTTCCTTTTGGACTCTGCCCAAGGTGGGTGTCAGTTGAGTCAACCCCACACTCTACATTATTGTGCTGTATGTAAGAAAAGAGCACTCTGGGAATGTCCCCTCAGGAGTAAAATCCATTACACCTTGCAATTACAGGATCTCCTCAGTCTTTCCGGTTAAATGGCCCTGAATACAGCACCAGAAAAGAGGCGAGCTTTGCAGCCAGAGCTGCTATCTGTTTTTTTTTAACTGCTGGGGCACAGTTTGAAAAATTTTGCCCTGGGTTGGACTTTAGATTTTTTATTACATAACTATGTAAGCTCTGTTAACTTTTGTAATGGTGCAGTTACATTTTAATCTGTCAGACCAGAAACTTAAGAACTGCTGTTGCTAAGGCATTCAGAGGGTCAAAGGTACCTAAATCTTACAGTTGCTGGTTTGCCAACTGCTTGGCTTTAAAAACTGTCTCTAGTCTTCTGAGCATGCAGAGTCTGAGGGCAGGCACTTGATGAGCAGCAGCCTTCCCTGACACTCTATCAAAATAGAGCTCACCTTTTATTAGATCAACTCTAGAGCTAAATTTGAGCTGCTGGAGCTCAGGGGTTGATTTTTGGATATTAGATCTTGAGCTGGCTAGCTGCTGCTGCTCTTCTCACCTGTCATATATTCAAAATGACATAGTTCGCTACGCAATTTATTTTGTGTCCATGAAATTGTCTAAATTGCTTTAACACTTCAATGCATTCACTTTTTATTCTGATAATCGATTTTTATAAATCCTAGTGCATTTCTTCGAAAACACCTCCATGTGAAGACATCTGCAATTTTATTAGGCCACCTATCCCTATATTTTGTGCACAATACCTGAAAATTTTAAGATGGCACATTTTTGTTAAGCAGATTTATTATCTTAGATGAAATGCAGCCATTTCAGATGGCTGGAGATGAAAACAAATGCTTCATGAGTTTAGAAATAAATGAATGAGAAATACAGACTTACAGAGACTAAATAACCATTTTGTTTAAAAAAAAAAAAAATGATTCCACAATAAAGTGTTATATATATATGTGTGTCAACTGAATATTTTCATGAAAACATTTTCATGAGATAAAATAAGGAACACAGTTAAAATAAACCATACAACTTTGCAACTTGACCCTTCTGTCTTAATTCGTTGAGATGGGTGATTTTGTTTTTGGTATTTTCTTTGTTCAATCAATGTACTTTTAACATTGTATCCAACCAGGGTACATGTCTTTCATAAAGAAAACAATTAACATTTATTTAATGGCTTTAAGTGCCAATCATTTTCACCAAAAGATATGCCTGGACTGTTATTTTTTTTATATAAAGTGGAAGTAATTTACATATTTTCTTTTGCATGTTTCTACTTGCTTCAGAGCTAAAACTCATTGTGGCAGAGCAGAGCCCCCTAGAGCTGACTCTTTGTTTAGGCTCTGGAGCCATCTTGGATCTAGAGATCAACTGTTGGAGCCACTCTAGAGCTTCAGCTGGCAAATGGAGGACTGCCAACCCTAGAGTGTAGTGCTTGAGCCTGTATCAACCAATCAGAATTTATCTTTCAAAATCTGTGAAAACTGAATCCCAATGGGCAATGGGCATAGTTATTGCTCTTTGCGCTGATTTGTTATAGTGTATCTAAGTCCAAAACTTTTATTTTAGTTTTGTATAAAGTGTGGAAAGGACAGAACCTCTATATGGTTTTTATTGATATCTGTGTCCACATTAGTGAGATTTACTCTCTTTTACTCTCTTTTTGTCCTGGTGACCACAATTGCTGGGACTGAAAGTTAGTGAAAAACCAGAGCTGTGCAAGGATTTTTGCCGACACAGGTAAAGGTAAATTTTTCCATCCCCGCACCTCAGGCAGCTGCCTATAATCGTTGTATATTGTATAATGGGGGTACAGTAATACCTTGGTTTAAGAGCATAATTCGTTCCGGAAGCATGCTTGTAATCCAAAGCGCTTGCATATCAAAGCGAATTTCCCCATAGTAAATAATGGAAATTCAGATGATTCTTCCACAACCCAAAAATATTCATATAAAAATGATTACAATACAGTACTGTAATATAATACTGTATAAAATATAAAGAAAAATAAAACAATTACCGGTACCTTCGTGGCTGGTGTGAGGGGGACAAGAGAGAGGAGGATTATTGTGTAGGACGACTTTCACTCTCACTAACGGAATCACTGCCATCTCTTGACTCAATGGAATCTTTTTAATTTTGTGAAACCTTAAACAAGGAATCTATCCAATGTGACATTGCATTGTCGTTAAACAGTCTCATCGCTCGCACTGCTACAGCCTTATTCGGTGGTGCTTTTCTACAAAATTTTGCTCTTATTGCAAGACATTTGCTTGTATATCAAGGCAACATTTTTCAGAAATGTTTGCTTGTCTTGCAAAACGCTCTCAAACCAAGTTACTTGTAAACCAAGGTATTACTGTACATGGTATAAACAGTGATGAGTGGACGCAAAGTGGCTATATGTTTTCCCTGTCTTTATATGCATGAATTAAATAAAGTCAGCTGATGTACACATTCCTCTCTGCTTTCCTGTAGAGGATTAGCCACTGCTGAGGGTCAGTGGATGATAGAGCACAGTACATTATCACCCGGTACACCGAGCTCTCCTCCCCCCGGTCGGTACATGAGCGGCCCTGTGTGTATTTCCAATGTGAGCTTTTATAGGAGAACACTTGGCTGCTTTGCCTCACAAACAGGACATGGCTGTATCCACCCCAGCAGGAGCTCCCCCCCAGGCTCCCTCAGGTCCATCCCCGGGCAGCCCGACTCACCTCTCCTGTCTGCAGGAGAAAGAGGAGCTGTCGCAACTCAATGACCGGCTGACCACCTACACTGAGATAGTGAAATCTGTTCTGAAGCTCCAGCTGGAGGGGAAAGAGGAGGTGAGCAGCAGGGAGGTCACTAATCCCAGGCAGCTTTATGAGACTGAACTGGCCAATGCCTGAAAACTGCTCAACCACATGGCCAATGAGAGGGTGGAGCTCGGCAAGACTCGGGAGGAGCACCAGCAGCTGCAGGCCAGGTGAGGGCAGCCATGACTGAGGAGGGGTCCTGGGGCAGGGCTGGTGCAAACGTGAATTCCCCCCCCACACACCGTTCCCCTTAGGCGGTTGCCTATGCAGCTTTACACTAGCGCGGGCCCTGGGAAAAACCAAAGATTTGAGTTGTCACCAGAACGGGAACAAAGGAGAAATATTCCATTGGGACACTTTTGCCTGTTACAACTGTCCAAGAGAGGATGTCCCTCACTTTGGAGAGATTTTGTCTTACTTCCTGCTACGTCTACAGGCCAAATGGCAAAACAAAATCTCGACAGGAGTTTTAACCATTCCCTACACTATCTAAAAAACCCAAAAAAAGTTTTGGCTTGAGATATACTTCCATACCTCTTGTATGAAATGAATATCAAAAAACATTTTTTTACACTGTGAAAGTAGGTGAAAAAAATGCAGCTGCAGAGAACTGACAGTTTTTCCTTCAAGTTCATTCATACATGAGGCACCTTGTGACAGTCCAGTGTTACATATAAAGACAAAGTGGCTTCTCGAGACAAATAAAACAGAATAATTTGGGGGGAAAAAATCACTAACAAGAAACAAATTAAAAGTAATACAAAGAAATGCCAACATTTGCCTGGACTTTTCTTTCACAAAGACTTCTCAGCAAGCAAGTAGAATGTCCATTCACCATCCAAACTTCTTTTTGGTGTGGCTTCTGTGAAGTTGGACCACATACTGGCTTCTTATATTAAAAAAAAAAAATGTGGTGGAAAATTCTCAGTTACATCCAACTGCTTTGGAAAAAAACAAAGCCAAATGACAGTCATGTTCTGTGATGGATTTGCCATAATACTTTTTTTTTTTTTAAATGGTGACTACAGGCAAAATAGCATTGACTTATAATGTCTCAGAAAGAGAGGGCAGAGGCACAACTATAGTGGAGGAATCTTGGCCACTGGAGTCTCTGATTATAGAAGCCAGAGGGTGGTTCAACTTACCGCTAATAACCCAAAACTGAAGAATCCATCATTTGTATAATGTCTTTTATCCTTCATTATAAGAAACAAGTCTATGTAACCTTTTAGCTCTCAACTGTAAATAGTAAAAGTCTACTGCAGCTTAATTCATGTCCATGTAAAACTATAATCGCAGGTAACAGGCCATTGTAAAAAAAAAAAGTGTTATCATTCATCGGCTGTGGCAGCTGAAGGAGGCATCCCAAGTAAAAAACTACCTATGATGAATCAGAAGAAAATTGCTGACATTTTACAGGAAATACTGTAAGGTCCATATTCCATTGGTGTATAAGGCACATAGTTGTAACATTACATAGAAGTCCCAGAAGGCTGGCTGTCTCAATAAATGTTACTCAGGAACACGTGGCTCAAGTCTCCTCTGAACGTCTTTTTCATGTCCATAAACTTCTACAACATGCACTCCGCTTACAGTTTGTATTGCAACACTGCAGCCTGGAACAAAATGTCTGCTGGGCCGCTCTTTACTGAGACAAAACCCACAATGCCCATCTCTAGAACTGTGTGGTGCGCAGTCCTTCCTCCATACATCATGGCATCTGCAGTGAAGACAAAACACAAGAGAAATAACATTGTTAAATAGGAAATCTAAAGAAGGACTTCAGATAAACAGCTAAATACCTTTATGTATCTGTAGGTTGAACTCGATGGACTTGTGTCTTTTTTCAACCTGACTAACTATGTAACTATGTTTACTGCTTTTCCTAACATATTATTTGTAATTTTGGCAAGCCATTCTTGTAATACACACACCTCTGCTTATCAGTAGGATCACTCTCTTCCTGCATTACTGCATCACCTTAGCATTACTGCTTCCTGAATAAGCTCCATTCCCTAAACCATAGGCAATGATGCTGATTCAGTGTCCAATGAGGAGGCTAGTGGTGGAGGGGCGTCATAGGGAGCAGGATTGCTGAACTAGGATGAAGAATTGTCAAATGCGGTAATACACTGGGTGGGCTTTTGCCATAATGTGCAAGTAGGCAAAGCCATTGTGCCCTTCCCCTGGCTGTGGGATCTCTCCCACCGCCACCACCTCCGCCACTTCTGGGTTTTGTGCGATTTCCATTCATGCATTGGGTGGCCACTGATGGTGCATGCACAGAAGAGTTACATTTTTCCTAGCATCAAACCCTTTTATGGCATGATAGATATGCTGTGAATTAGCCAAGAGTGTACACTGAACGGTACATGCAGCGTAGGACATACTGTTCACTGTTCAAAGCTCACTCACGCGATGGACTACAATCCCAATACAAGCTAGTAAACTAAATAGGGGATTGTAGTCCATCATGGGAGCGAGCTTCGAGCGGCGGTTACTTTACAACACTCACAGGGACCATGGGGAACAAAAGTAGCCACCCTCCGGAAGGAAGGACAGCGTCAGCACAAGTTCAGAGATGATTTGAGGATCTACCGCTAAGTGGTACACAAATAAGATACATTTTTGTTAATGGTTAAGGTACTTGAAGATTTAACTCCTGAGTTTAGTGTCACTTTAAATGTGTTCGTTTACAGGCACTTCTTGGTTTAGTTTTTTAGGAAGTGACAGTCACTTTCTATTCTAATACTCATGCTAGTAACCCACAGACTCCAAAATATGTTTGTTTGGCATAATACAGAAAGGAAGAATTCATACATCATCAAAAAGTATGAAAGAAGCTTTATACTTTGTGAGAAATACTTTAGCTATCAAATGAATATCCATCCGAAACACCAACATTAAATGTATTCATATCTGCTACTAATACTATAATAAATGCAATAAACACATAACAATGTCCAAATACATTTTAGAACGTTTTCAGTAAATGGCATAAGAGTTTTTTTTTTTGACTGACGCAATAGCAAACCTTGCTTAGTCATTCTCTTTCGAAAAAATAATTCTGGCCTGCCACTAATGACCTTGTTCTGCAAGTTGCCGGACTGTTTGTGGCTTCAATACTTCAGCACCTTCCAAGTCACTAGCAGATATGCAGCAGGTGAAGTCAGAATTTCCAGGTTAATGATCCAGAAATAATGAAATAAGGACCAGTATTAGAGCCAGGCAGCCAGTCAGCAATGGCAGCACTCATATTTACTTTATGAAATGTTCCCTGCAATTGGTTAAAACCAGATCCCAAGCTCATAGCTAAATACACAACTGACATATAAATATAGGAGTTGTTTCACCTTCTAAAATATTTGTTTTTTTGTCCATCCACTCCTAACACTTTCAAATCCCCGCCACACAGCACAGCCAAGTTGGTGACCTGACTTTTCTGTACCGCAGTTAAGCAATAGTGCTTGGTCGCCTCCCTGCTCCCAGTCTATAAATGGACAGTAAAATAACAGTAATAGACTGATCTAATCTCTCTGTACACTACGGCTGGAACGAATGATTATTTTCATAATCGATTAGTTGGACGATTATTTTTCCGATTAATCGGACAAAACAATAAATAAATACCATCCTTAATTTAAAATAAAGTGCACGAATGCAGAGTTACAAACATAAAGTTTACATCAGAAAAGAACGGCATGAACAGTTTTTTTGCAATCACACTGCACTGGAACACACAGCATTGCGGTACCGTGTGTTCCAGTGCGGGTGATCACACTGTGGGTGGGGAGCATTTGGGGTGTCATTTAAATAAAATGTTTCCCACCTTTATCATTTAAAAAAAAAATATTGTATTGTAAGCACATGATGCTTGAATAGCTTCAGCCAGGCAATGACAGGTGCCAGTGGCAAAATTCTGCAGGCGGCAGCTGAATGTAAATATAGCAGGTAGTGGGCTGGTGCAACAGCCTGCCTGCTATTGGCCATTTCAAATTGCAATAGCCAATAGCAGGTTGGCTATTGCACCCGCCCACTGCTTGCTGTGCCCTCCTCCCAGCCCGCAGGAGAGAGCTGGGGGATCCAACCCACTAATCGATAATGAGAATAGTTGACAACTATTCTCATTATCGATTAATCGATTAGTTGGTTGCAGCCCTACTGTACACCCTGCTCTCTACTCCTGACAATATGCTCTCCTTTCACCATAATTTGATTTGCCCCCCAGTACTTACCCTCTCACTTCCAGTCTAATCCATTTTCTACACAGGATTAAAATAGGTCAAATTCTGGTACTTGCACTGGTTCCATTTAAAAATTCATTATTTTCAACCAATACATATTATTTACACACCCTGAACCTCTTATACTCTGCTACATGAGATGTATATTTATCAAATCTGCTCTCTATAAACAATTAGGAAGAATCTACTAAATTGTGGTGTTCTTACTCATGACATTGATAACATACCGTTTCTACAGATGTTTTAGGCAAGTACAGTACATACAAATGACATTTCAGCTTTACTTATGTGAGTAGACTTAATATGTTTTAAAGCAGTGGTTCTCAACCTGTGTAACCTTAGGACCCACGTTTGTCCTTGGTCATTAACTCGTGACCCAAGTCGCACCGGATTCTGGTACCGTGTGTTCCAGTGCGGGCGAGCGAACTGTGTTTGGGGTGCCAATCAAATGAATAGCAATGCAACACCTCCCGCACCTGAATGCAAGGTAGGTGCGATTGCGTCTTAAGGAGCATTAATCGCATGGGACTGTGCAATGAATGCACTGTACTAGTGTGAATGGGCCCTTAAAAACACTGACAGACACACAGAACCACAGACACAATCTGACACACTCACAGACATCCTCACACATACACACTCCCCCCAAAAATCTACATTTTGTTCTTTTTATCAAGTCTCCCTATCTGATGAGAACTGGAGTGGATCATCAGCCTGGGGTCCAGTGTGGGCTGCTGTGCTGTAATGGAGCTCCATCCATATGTGCAATGCTTGTACAGTTCCTTGCATGCCCTTGCATGTGCCTAACAACCATACTCCCAGCCCACCCCAACTCAAGCTGACACTCGGCACCGGGCAGCATATTTTGAATGACTGCTTGGTGTGAGAACTGACAGTGCTGCCCTTGGGGGAGGCTGAGAAGCCTCTCACCTAGAAAGTGAAAGGCATGCGGTGACCCACTGAACACGGGGTCACAACCCACTTTTGGGTCACGACCCACCAGTTGAGAACCAAGGTTTTAAAGGTTATGCACGGATGACATCTTTGTACAGTATATGTCCTAGTATCCTAATATATGTGATAAAACTCGCTGAATGACAATGCAGGTGATTCGGATAGATACTGATAATATGAATTTCACTTGTTTTGTGATGCTGTTCAAGTAAATTAGACCAAATGTTGCTCAGTGTTCATGACTTGGAGAAGAATCCAACCATTGTACTCCCATTCAAATGGAAGAAGCCTACAGGTGACCCAGCCAATCCAATTCCACCTATAAATGACATTTTTGCATGCAATGGCCCTTTGATCGGACTGGCAGAGAGTGAGCCAGCAGTGATCCGATCATCTCTATCACACTGCTCAGTGCTTTCTGCCTAAACTAGTAGCATGGGGATTGGTTTAAAAAAGCTAATTGAGCAGGGATGACCTCATTATTGCAGTGATGCTCTTTCATTGTCCAATCAAGAGGCTGCGGGTAGGATGGTGATCAGGCTTACTTGAGGATTACTTGAAGAACTCCAGGCAAAATTTTTATTAAAGGAGAACTATGAGGTGGGTGCTTTTCACTCACCTCATAGTTCTAGCCGACCTGTGACAATGAGACTGTCATAGGTCAGCTCTGTAGATCGGGAGGTGAGCGAACACATACCAGGTTCGCTCGCCTCTCGATCCTGTCACGGCTCTCTGCCGTGACAGGGGGAGGGGCTGGATTCCCCTCTCCCCGCTCCGATCTGCCAGCGCTGACTGGCGGAACGGACGGGTTCAGCTGGCTCTGCCTCTAGATAGGCAGAGCCAGCTGGGCGGATCCCGTCATCTAAGTCGTGATCTGCTCCAGCTGCGGCGTCTCAGTATACCGCGAGCTGTAGCTCGCGGTATACTGAGCTTAGGGTGATGGGAGGACGCTAGTTTGTGTCCTCCCGTTACCCTAAGGAGAACTATGGGGAAAAACACTGACCCCATAGTTCTCCTTTAACCCTTGCAGTGGGGCTACCCCTGCACTGCAATGATTAACTGCTCATTTTGGTCTAAGGAGGAAAATGAAAGGTTATATTTAACCGTTCCTCTGAGCGGGCTTGCTCTTAGACCAGTCCTTCCTGCCTCACTCCCCCTCCGCTGCAGGGATCTACGGTACCTGAGTCATCACCTTCTATACACCATGTATAGGACGTGATGACGCTGAGGGATATACCATCGCTGGAGCGTAGGAGACAGGCAGGAGGAGCACTGTCACAGCCAGCCAGTTCAGAGAATGGGGGGAATAAAACTTTGTTATTTTCCTCCCACAACCAAAACAAGCAGTTAACCCTTGCAGTGCAGAAGTAACCCCACAGCAAGGGTTAATACAAATTTTGCTCTGAGTTCTTTTTTAATGCCATAGGAGAAAAGTGACCTGGCCATATTTCCTGGCAGGGGTGCATGGACCACAAGTTCAAGTCTTTTGGCAGGTAAAACCATCCAGATGCATATATCTCAATAGTGTAGTTACCTGTTTGTTTCGAGTTCACCTCCAAAACAAACAACTTGGAGCGTAGCTCTGCCTGTCTTGTACGATTGAGAATTATAAGGGTTTTCTAAGGATTTCTGATTTACAGCCTTATGAACTGCCTTGTGTTGAAACAAATCCTGTGAAAGATGTTTCCTGTTTTCTCATAAAGAGTATCATTTGAAGCATGAATTATAATCACACATCTGTGTTAGTGGTTACTCGATGATCATAAACATATCAGCTCAAAATTAGCTTTCATGCCACTCAAAGCTCTGCATCTGTATGTGCCTGGGAAAAGGAGAAGTAGTTTCATATAACCTCTCCTTAGCCACAATCCAGTATTATTAACAAGAATCTTTTATTTGATAAGATGTCATAATGTCAACAGAAAAGACTAAAGGTTAAGTGCACTTATGAAAAAAAGTTACCGGCAAATCTTTAATTATGGTGCATTACGCTTTATGCTGATGAACCAGTAATGCCGGCCTATTTGCGTTCACTATCTCTATTCACTGGCTATGACCCCTGATAATGTTCCGCAGTCTCCAGATAAAGACAACCTTCTCTAATATTCCTTGTAAGCATCCACTCCCTGCAACAAATTCTCTTCTATAATAAAGGAATTGGTTCCAGGGACTGGACGCTAACAAATGCCAAGTATCTGCACTGGTACTCGAAAAGTATCTGTGCATCCCTAAAGAAAAACATTCAGCTCGACATAGTGACAGTGTACCATTTGGAAACTAGAAGTATCATTATTAGAAGCTGGTTGACATACAATGGTGACACATACTGGCCTTTAGGAAAATGGTGTCAATAACAGCACACAATGTAATGCATTATAATTAGGAATTTGCAACAAAAAAAATATAAATATAATTCCAACCAAAACTTTCTTTTGTATTTTGTAGGGACAGGTTAGAATCAGTCAGATATTTATTTCTGTCTAGGAAATTTAGAAGATTTCCCCTTATTTCCTGCCCTGATGACCACTATCTCAGGTACAGAAAAAGAGTGGAACTCCCAAACAGGAAAAACACACACATGAATAAAAATGTGGTGAAGAAAAGAGGTTATGGAGCACTGGACTATGGTCTAGGCAGATATTCCAACTGAGTGTAGAGGCTTTGTAGAGTCACCCCTCTAATTTACCATGGGCCCTTGGCATAATGTCTCCAAATAAATAGAGAAGAGAGCGCAAAGTCCTCAGGGATATAATACAATAAATTGGCATTAGACAAATATTGTATTAATCAATTTATAAAAACTTTCAAAAAAATTTGCTTTTATTAATAAAACACTTATCCAAGTCCAATCTCCAACTGAACATTCACTGAGTTCTAATGGATATATATAAAATGTTGTATGGGTTTATGGTACAATGATTTTGGCATAGTGCAATTCATTGTTTTTATATTTGTATTTATACTATATGTAAAATAAAACTACTTTTATACCTAAATTTGAAGCTGTGGTGTTATACCTCTCAGAAACCCCCGTTTTTCTCTTTTGTGTTACAATACTCTCAAAGTTGATATAAAGAGCATATAGCTCAGTCACCAATTATACATTTTTCCAGTGATGAAGTTTCCCATATGGTATATCCCCTAGGTAAATTAGGGAGAATAAAAATGTCTCCTCTGCATAAACAAGCACTTGACCCTAGCAGTGCAGGGGTAGCCCCACTACAAAGGTTGTTTTTTTGTTTGCCCTGAGATGGACTTTAAGGCTTTGTTCACACCTATGCGTTTTGTCGCTCAAAGTTAAGCGCAGCAAAATGCACAAGACAAGGAATCCCATTCATTTCTGTGGTCCCTGTTCAAGCCTGAGCATTTTGTGGTGCATTTTGTTTTCCATTGAAGTCCATGGAACCAAAAAGCACTGTAATCTGCCAAAAAGTAGTTAATGTACTTTTTGCAGTGGCAGATGTTTTTCTGCTTGCGACAAAACACTCACGTGGGGAGAAGGGCCATAAACAATGAATAGGATTCCTTGTCTTGAGCGTTTTGTCGCCCTTACCTTTGTACAAAAAAATGCCTAGGTGTGAACGGGGACTTAAGGAAACCCTATTTTTAGGAATATACTATATATGCTGCCATTGCTCGACTGTTATGTCCCATACTTCTGATGTACTGACCTGGAACAAGTGTGCTGTCTTCACTTTGGTTTTACTAGCTAAATGCTTCTTTTAGGCCAGGGAATCAGAAAGTATGCAGGCCAGAGACCTCTAGACATCTAATATTTTTGAAAAGAGGTCAACAATAGCGTGCTTCATATTTGTCTCAGTTTCCTTCTTTAAGATATTTGTAGTCAGTAACCTAAACTGGTGGGGGAAGATTTCCTGAATGTAAGGGGAAGATGCATCTTACTAAACCTTACAACATCCACCCAGTGTGGGGTGACTCACACCTTAACCACTTCCTGTTTGTGTAAAATATACTTTTATGTTGTTTCTAGTTGAAAAAGCAACATAATAGTGTGCATCTAAAACAGTTAAACTTCCACAATCCCCTGTAAGAAATACTAAATATTTATTTAATTGCACTTTTTACTGTATTTCAACTGATGGAACATAAATAAACTGAGAAGAATCAACTGTCAGCATTCAGCACACAGCTAAAAGAGAGCCAAAAGGCTAAAAGAGAGCATTTTCCTGTGTCATAGTTCACAACAAATACAATGAAAACTCTAGAGATGACAGCTTGGGGTGTCACACTCCTACATTACACTACTAAATATATAATTCATTGCCATTTTGAAAGCCTTGTCTACAAAACCTGCTGCAAGTCACAGACGTTGGCTACAGCAGCCAACCAGATGATCAATAAATGGCCTACCAATAATTGATCAGTTGGCTAGGATAGTAAAAATAAATTCTGACTTATTTCAAGAATACTGTTTATGTTTGTGTTAGCACTACCAACTGATAATTAATATAAACCTTTTGGCTACATAAATGTGGTTATTGTGGTCACATTGGTCCCCTTGTAACCCAACTTCCACTAGGGAAGGCATTTCCAACACAAATGGCAAAAAAGGGCCTGATTTACTAAAGAAAACGAATGTTCACTGTTCGGTTGATGCTTTGCGAACAATGATAGCGTACATATGGCTCATTCTTTAAAAAATTTGGTTTGTGCTCCAGTGGCGTACCTAAAATAAAATGTAATTTTCTCAAACGCTTTTGGATCTATGCGCCTTTTTGTGTAAGTGGGCAATTGTGGCGTTGAGCTGGTTATATTAAATTTGTTTTGTATCTTTTCTGAATCTTAACACACACATTACTTAGTTCCCCTTTTCTACATTTAAAGCATAGAAATAACAAACTTTCTATGCAGGAATGCAATGCATACACTGAGCGTGAGTGCATGTTGCAGATCAGGGGTGCCCACAATTTTTGTGTTAAGATCTACTTTTCAAAAGACAAGCTACATGAGATCTACCAACGAAAAAAAAAACTCCCTCGCTTTCTCTCTCCTGGCTGCCTCTCTTTGCTCATCTTCCTGGCTGTCTCTCCTTGCTCATCCTCCTGGCTGCCTCTCCTCTCTCTCCTGGCTGTCTTTCCTCACGCTCGCTCTCTCTCCTGGCTGTCATTCCTCATTTTTTCTCCTGGCTGTCGCTCTTTGCTCTCTTGGCTGTCTCTCCCTGATCTCTCTTTCCTGGCTTTCTCCTCTTGCTCTCTCCCCTGGCTGTCTCTCCCTGCTCTCTCTCCCCTGGCTGTCTTTCCTCTTTCTCCTGTCTGTCTCTCCTCACTCTCTCTCCTGGGTCACCTTGCTATATTTTGCAACAGGCTGTGTAAACTAATATTCTTTGATGTAATACATATCACTTCAACCACCAGTATCCACCAGAAAGGTGTCAGGGAGCTTGGCTCAGCAGACTCAGGCTAATAGGTAATCATGTGTGCACAGCTAAATAAATATACCAAAATGGAATAAAGGGGCCACCATTCACACCCTTCGTGATCTACCAGCATCAAGTTTGAGAGCTACTGGTAGATCACGATCTACCTTATGGCCACCCCTGTTGTAGATGATCAATTAAAAGGTATGTATTGTCAAATGCTGAAAATAAATATGTATTTCTATATTAAATCTCCATAAGTTCTATCTCATTCCGAATACCCATATCAATCTAGATGTTTGTAAACTTACTTATTGGAGATGCCCATAGGATATACATTTTCTTAATGCATTGACACAATTTTACTCAGCCCCATGAATATATGCAATGTGAATATACAATGTGAATAAATGACACAAGGGTGTCACAGAGCCTGCTCTCGAACTACCACTCAACTTCTGAACAATGTAACATTATCATTGCTGGCTGGAAGCAGAGCATTATGGGATTTGTAGTCTTGAGAAATCGAGATTGCATCACATCAAGCAGAAGGGAAAGACACGCAAAGCACACTGAGAATCCAGTTGTTGAAAGTGGTGGGTAGTCGGAAGGCAACACTCACTACATAAAAGGGATTTTTTTTCAAGTAAGGTTTGATTGTATTATCAAAAACAACTCTTGTATGTATTCCTATTACAAAGCTGATGTTATAACCGGCTAGGATATGCTTTTACTCTACAACTCCTTTAAGAGATCATGTTCACAGAATAGGCAAAGGTCAGCACACTCATGTCAACTGCCAGGGGAAGCATGCCATTTATCTTCATGGTGATTCTCCATGCTCTTGTGCCTTTTTTTTTTTTTAGTAAGTCAAGTCCAAAATGTCACACCTCATTCATATCTTCATATTCCACTAATTTACGGACAATAAAGAACCCCTTTGATTCAGATTTGTTTTTTTAAATCACAATGGTACCTGGAAACCCTACTCCCTTATTAATAAACCAATCATTCAGCTCCAGTCTTTAACTACCCCTATCAGAAAATGAGGCTGATTGACTAGAGGAGTTGAGAGTCTTCACTCAATAAATTAAAGAAATTGAAGATTCACTTTAATTATCCAATTATGTGATAAGTCAATTCCTGTTTATTTATTTCATCTGTACATGATTAGGTATTCAATGTGTACACAGCCAATGTTGAGCGAAGATTCTCAGTCCCCTTAGAAAATCAACGCCACCATTTTTAGGATTTCAAAATACTCAGGCAACTAATCTGTATCATAGGCTCAATAATGACCACAACAGGTCCTGCTGCAGCAAATTCTCAAGACATAAGAGACATTCTTACCAGAAATTAGTAGTAACCTCAGTCCACATATGTACCCCCTTGTTACTAGGGATGGATTTACTTGACCCTTCCCATCCCAGAGGTGTCCTGGGTTATGATAATGTTCACTATGATAAGGCCTGCCCCCTACAGTGAATGTTTAGTGTAACACATATGCCCTTTCACCCTCAGGATACTTCCTGACTGCCCCCTCTAGAAATGGGCAGGGCTTGTCACTATTATTAGGGCCAATAGACTGGTTAAACATTAAGAGTTGCATGCATGTGCTGATGTATCCACTGTCTGTCACAGAGTTGGGTAGGTCCTCTGTGTTGCCAGGGGCAAAAGACAAAAACAGACAGGACCTATGCAAGAGCGGTGTTAATCATTAGACAGGTGGTAAGGGCAGATGCTAGCAGAATCAGCAGGCTAGTAGCTAGGACAGGCACAGACAAACAGAGTCCAAGTTCCAGACCAGTAAATGGAACAATGACTGGCAACAGCAGAGGTAACAGTCCAATGGTCAGGATGTAAACACGTGTAGCCAAGCTTAGTACAAATCAGACCAAAAAATACACAGGAATAATCCAAGGCATCAACAAATCGGATTAAATTTAGAGACAGACAAATCTCCATCCAACCCATGAGCAAACAGAAAAATCTGCTGTTCTCACTTTTAATTCCACTTATAAGGTCAGGTGTGCACAACGGAGACCTGAGACGCAATGCTGATTAATTATCCATTCTGGTGCGACGGAAGATGTAACAACACTGAACTTTTACCATCTGCTGGTCATTAGCAGTGATGAGCCTGGGCTTGATGCGGACCCAGTTCGCATGAGTTTACCCCAGCCTGCTGAAAACTGCGACAGCCACAGCCCCCTCATGGCCCAATCACTGGTGGTAGTTGCAGTGGGGGCATTCCCCATCCCTTGGTGACATATAGCTGTGGAGCAGGGAATGCACCTAAACCAATTCATTGGGCCAAGAGGGGGGTGTCTCAGTCACAGTTTTGAGTAGGCATGGGTGAACTCAGGCAAACTGGGTTTGCACCAAGCCCACGGCTGCTAATGACCAGCAGATGGTAAAAGTTCAAGGCTGCTCACATGTATATACACTTTAACATGAACCTGTACTTTGGCCATGCAGGGCAATATTACAAGTAAACTTAGTCACCAGCCCCTGATTTTCATACTTACCTTCCACTTTGGCCCCTCACTACAAAATTTGACTGTCAAAGCAAAGCACGTTTAATATCAACTCTAGGTCAGTCCAGTTGGAACTTTCACAGGGACAAGAACTCTACTCACACCACCACATGATGCTTAGGCACCTAGCATTGCCTCTTGGGAGTATGGTGAGGGGATCACATGCTCCCATTGCAAATGGGGCGGTGGGGGGTGAACATCAGGCAGTGGTATATACACATATGGAACATGTCCTGGGTGCCACTTGAAGGGGAGCTGGCACTCTGTGGATCAGCGAAGGTTTCCTGACCCACAGAGACAGCTGACTTTTTTTCACTCTGGCAGGTGTCCTGTGACATCACTGGCTGCCAGGAGCTAGGTGGGACCCCGGCCAGAGAGTCTCGCCCAGCTCCTGGCAACCAGTGACGTTACTGGTTACCAGCAGCTGGGTGGGATATCATAGGCGCATTTTATAGTAGATACGACCTGACATCAGGTTAGTAAAAAGCAGCAGATAAACAAAGTACAGCATGCACAAAATACAGGTTCACTTTAAAACTGTCCAGAAATAATTTGACATTGCATTTAGCGCTCTTCCTATGCGCCGAAGCTTTAAATATGGTTTTAGTGAAAGGAAGTAATAGCAAATCTCACTTTATCTTCCCAATGATTTATAAGCACAACAATCTGTTTTATTTAACGCTTACCTACAAAACCCTTGGTTCTCGTAAACCATATTGAGCCAGTCGTCGATTCTTGGCCGCCTCGCTGGCTTGTTGTTATTGTTATTTCCCCCTTTCATTGCGAAATATGCCGCCTGCATGTTCTCCAGTTCTTCGCATTCTAACTGATGCCATATGACCTTGTCTCTGCACAATGTGAAATGACAAAAGATTAGATCAATGGAAGGAGGTACATCCACGCAATATGCATATACTCAATGTACCGGCTCTCTCCAACACACCACACAGAGCAAGCTTCGCTCCCATGTCAAATTGGAAGGATATTTTATGTGGAACGTTACATTCTGCTTTCCTGGGGTTGGGATTATTAGCATGATGACATTTTGATCACGCACAAGCTTTTATCCTGTTTTCATAGTCACAGCGTTATTGTTTGTGAAACCACTTATCTTAAAATGTATTTGTAAGAAAATGAGCGCAGCGGTTGGCTGTGTAGCTTATACCTAAATATTTTGTATATGAAATGGGAACATTCTCACTGAGCTAAACACGTTGCATTTAAAGTGCACATGTCATTGATTGGATGGCAATGAAAAGAGCAACAATAAAGTCCAAACTGCATTAGGTCATGGCAAACCAGTTGTTGTAATAGTCATATGAGATATGAAGTCTGATTGGCTGCTGTAGGTGATAGCATTTTATGAGTTACTGCTTTTTAAAGAGGACTTTACATTCTAAAGCATGTAGATCTTGTGATCTGACCATGTTTCAGGTTACACCCTGAATGTGGGTGTAACCTGAAACATGCTCGAAAAGGTAAACTTAGCCTTTAACCCTGGCTTCCGTATTCTAGGGGGGACGCCCCCATCCTTTTGTTGAGTTCCTGAGGGATGCTGATTAGCATATATTCCCCCAGAATATGCACCCCCCAAGTTACAAGATGAATATCAATAACATTTGGTTACAATAAACGGTAAGAGTAATGTAGTAAGTACTCAAATAAAGCCAATTTCGATCTCTTAAAGGGGACAAGACACATTTTTCAGCAGGCCTTATGTGCCTATCCGAAGTATAAACTTGAGTCTACATCATACATGATGTTCTAGTTAAGAAAGGGAGAATGGAGAGAGGAGAGGAGAAAAAGAAGAGTTAAAAGAAGAGCCAACAGAGCAAAGGAGAGAATAAGGTGGAAAGAACAGCACCAGGGTCCCCTAAGACAAGGGCATCTTGTTGTTAAGTGAGCTCAGATAAATGTCAAGCTCTCTGAAGGGATGGCAGGATGGATGTAGGAAATCCAAGGATTCCAGACCTTGATAAATTTCATTTGGGAGTCTAAAAACTGTCTAGTTTGTAAAAACTAGACAGTTTCTCATTGATAAAAAAGGAATCAATCCTACGTCGCACATTGACGAAGGAGACAAATTGCTTCTTCCAGGTCTGGGCAATTACTTGTTTGACTGACAATAACATAAAAAACACTAGTTTGTGTTGGCCATTTGTAAGAGACAGGGGGTTTAAGATGTAAGAGTGCCAACCAGGGGTCTTTAGCAATAGGTTTGTGAAAAAGGGATCGCAATAGCCCGGATGTTTCAATCCAGAGTCTTTTGATCATTGGGCAGGACCACCAGATATGTAAGGCATAACCTCTGCGCGTGCACCCCCGAAAACCTGAGGCTGTATGTGCGGGAATGAGATGGGACAGTCTGGAAGGGACCATGTACCACCGCATCAAAGATTTATATGCTGTTTCCAGGGAGGTAATATTAATAGTAGAGGAAGCCACTGTGATCCAAATGTGTTGCCAGTCTGTCAGACTTAAATGCTTGTAGGTCTTGTTCCCATTTTTGGACATAGTCCTGATGCAGACGGATGACACAGACTTGAGTTGTGAATATAGAATCAAAATTAGTTTAGGTTGCAGAGGAGTGGTCAAAAATCGTCAATTGGTTGGAAGGTACTTCATTGGAAATTAGAGAAGAGGCCCAATGTTTGATCTGTAAATAGCATAAGTATTCCGCAGATGGAGCATGGTAATTGTCCCTTTTTACTTCACTTTCATATTTTACTGTAGCGTTTTGGAAGGGTGGAGTAAATATGCTTTTTAGTGCAAGCTATGCTTTAAAAATGCCAGAATAGTCTCTAAATGGTGAGGTAGGCACTACCCTTGGTGTTTATAGTAAAGGTTTTACATTATTTGTGAAGAACAAGCTATGTTGGAATGTCCAGCCCCATTGCAGAAAATAATTCCATGCATAATACAACAGGAAGCAAAGAGCAAAAAGACTAAAAACATTCAGCTAACAGTAGTGCTGAACTCACAGCACAGTTTTTGGAGAGCTCTATCTTGGAAAGGATAGCACAGAGGTAAGTTTAACACTTTACACTTACCTCCCACTATCCTTTCCAGTTATATTGCCTGGAGCATTTCAGGGCATGGCAAGATCCCTTTGTCGAGGCAACATGTTGCCTTCACAAAGTGACCCTCTGGGGCCCTGAAATATTAGCATGAACCATGTGAAATAATGGCATACAATAAACGGTGAATAGACCTTCTTGGGGGGGCTAGTGGCAATCTATATTCCACTTAGTGTGTAACGACATCAAGTATTGAGCCACATATTAGATTCTATTTCACTCCATAAGAAATAGAGGAGGTTTTTAGTAATTCATTATTTTAATTATGCTGAAGTTATTTCTGAATGCAAATTTTGCATAATAGCACTTATGTAGCGGTAAGCAACTAGCTTTTATAGGTTCTAATGGCCTCACATGCAGATGCTGATTTGTTACATTTTTTTCTGTCACATAATTTCACCCTTACGTAACCTGATGTATGAAGGAAAAGCCATGTCCTGGACTTCATACAGCCCTCGAGCCATCAATTTGGATATTATTACCCTATGGGGGATACTAAACTGAGTTTTTAAGACCCTTGGTGGAATGGAGGGACATAACACTCTGATTAAGAAACTAATCAGCTGCAACTTGTTCATTCGAATGCCACATTCTCTAATGGTATTTTATGAATATTGCTATAACAACATTCATTATGCTAGTTAATGGAAGTAATAAACAGAATGTAAAAAAAATTGTTCTGCACAAGACTTTCATATTAATTTGAGCTTCCCTAATGAAGAGATATCTCAAAAGTAATGCTGAGCTTGACTTTGTTTTTGTTGATGTCAACTTTTAAGGTCATATTTTTCATGGTACTATGTATTTTTACCTAGCACTATTATGCTTACATTTGTGTCTAGATCATCTAGTGGAGGAACTCCTGCTGTGGCAGCCCAAACATAATTTTAGGACCAGTGGCACAGATTTTGGTTTTGCAGAGTTCTGGTGCTGCTCAGTGTTTTGCCCTGGGCTCTGCTCTCCACTAAAGGCAGAGACACGGATGTTGCGGCTATCGGTATCAGCAGAACTCATGGGATAGTGGTGGTCATGTGATCACTGCCAACATCACTCCCACATTTTGTGGAATATTCCCAAATTGAAGGGTGAGAATCATTGTAAAACTTGCAGTATCTGTTCAAATAAACCTTGCAATACAAGGTCCACTTTTCTAGGAGGATCTCAAACCCCAATTCAAACTTAATGAGAATGAAAACCATTGAAAGAAAAATGTAAAAGATACTCATCTTACACTTACAGCTTCCTGGCATTTTCTGCATGCACTGGCGACATCTAAGGATTCCAGCACTGTACAGTAGCACAACTGTTGCAGGATTTGGTATCTTTAGATTACCCAGGATCCTATGAAAAGGATTAGTGAGAGCACCATCTCCAAGGTGAGCCTGTTGGAAGCTGGTGTGTAAGGTAATTTTTAAATTTTCTTTCAATCTCTTTTATTGCCTTTCACTATTTTTGTTATTGTGGGGGTAGGAAGGCTTTTTTCCTGCTTAGTCTAACATCCATCCATGGTCATGAAGTGAGCAGAGATCTTGGGGTCCTATCATCCTAACAAAGGTTGTAGACCTGTTCACTCTGCTAGACAAACCTTGTACTAACTCCATACTTATTAAATATAGCTTACACAAGGATATCAAAGTGCATTGCCCAGTTCGGAGCCAATTTATAGGACAACGGCACTTAAATTATATTTATCGTTTAGGGCTTGTTTACACTGGTGTGATCAAAACACCTATAAAAAAACAGTTCTTTACATGCCCTGTTCACACATACAAGTTAGGTGGAGTACAGAAAAATGCAACCCAACAGACATGATTTAAACAAGCCATCAAATTACAAGTTCAGGTTTCTTATAAAAACCTTACAGCCACCCTCCCTGGCCCCCTAAAAATACACAAGTTAGACATCCCTCTAAGTGCTTACGTATCTCCTCGTACCGTTACCATTTCAAGTCTATTGGGCGTTGTAGGTAGTGCGCAGGTATGGCAGCCCGGCATTAGATTCCTACCTAGCCAGGTTGAAGACAACATGGGAAGCTGCCACTGTCGGAGGAGGTAAGGACCTTTGGAGTGGATGTCTAGTCTGTGTATATTTGGGAGCTAGGGAGGGGGGCTTAGATGTTTTTGAAAAAACTTGTCCTTTAAGGTTATAATTAGGTGACATTAAACCCAGGACTTAAATCTTAAAAATGCATTCAAGCACCTTAACTATTAACAAAAATTAATCTTATAATGCATCATTTAGCTATAGATCCCCAAATCATCTCTGAATAGGTGCTGACATTGTTCTTCCTTCTGGAGTGTGGCTTCCTTTTGTTCTTCATGGTCCCTGTGTGTGTTGTAAAGTAGACACCGCTCCAAACTCGCTCCTGTGATGGACTACAATCTCAATACAAATTAGTAAACTAAACGTGGGATTGTAGTCCATCACAGGAGCGAGCTTGGAGTGGTGACTACTTTACAACACACACAAGGACCATGGGCAACAAAAGTAGCCACCCTCCAGAAGAAAGGGCAGTGTCAGCATGAGTCCAGAGATGATTTGAGGATCTACGGTTGAGTGATACACAAATTGGTTACATTTTTGCTAATAGTTAAAGGTACTTGAATGCATTTTTAAGATTTAACTCCTGAGTTTAAATCGTGTGTGCACTAAATACGACTTCCACAGATTACAGTAGAGACCACATTGTACAATGGTACCCTAGCATGTGGCATTCCCACATATGTGAAAATGAATGCAAAATCAGACCTCTGTTCTTACTGAAATATTGTAAACAAGTCCTAATTAGCTTTCTTATGCTGGGGAATTAGTGTGTTCTACAAACTGCAATTCTATAATGCTTTCTAAACACAATTTAATTTCCTCTATAGAAAGCAATGATAAAATAAATGAAAAATTCCATAGCGTTAATAAGGTCAAACAAACTGAACAATTCCAAAATTAAACACTGAACAGTTTTGTTTTTTACTCCAAATACAGATGATACTGAGTAAATATAATTTCCCCTAACACGTTAAGAAACTGTTTTGATGATAATTCCCTGTGTCTTTTTTTTCTCCTCTGCTTTTCCTCCTCTTCATTTATTTTTAGTTATACTTTCCACTTTATTAACTATAACACAATTTCAATTTAAGCCGAATAAAAACATAATGTTCCTCGGGCCGATTAAAGTGAAATCTAATCAACGTCTCTTTTCCAGGTGTCAGAAAAAATATTTAATTAGTTGGTAGTGGAGGAATTGTAACTGATATGTACCATTTCTGGTAAAGAACAACAAGAAGCTAAATCAAACACTACCGCCCTCAGATTTCACAGGAGATATTGTTCTTAATGGCATTTGGGAGTTTCTGATGTTATTAGCTTATAGCCAGGACTATAATAAGCCATGACTCTGCCCTAGATGGACCTGAATGAGGTTGACATTTTGGCGTTGCCTCATTTGGGTGAATACTGCTAAACATCCAACCAAGTAAAAGATCTTGGTATCAAGGGGGAAACTTATATGGAATAAAGGGTAGTTAGGTACTTATGTGTATATATTGAATAATGGGTTCTATTGATTTATAGATGCACTTCATCATCCGATGGCTTGTATGAAGATTATCTATGTTCCCTCTGTGTTGGTGGTCCTCTTGGAAGTAAGTGAATATTTATTTATCATACTCTGAGTTCAGTAAGAAATATATTATAGGAACCAACATAGTATATAAAAGGATTATGCATTTATTTATAAATAAAAGTGACTGTACATAGTCCTTTGCAGAACCCTAACAGCCCCATCATACTTTGGACATTTTAGCCGCATATGTTGAAGTTGATATTGCTTGATGTTGCAAATTATTATTAGCTATTTACGATATAAGAGTATGAAATACTAGTGTTTGAAGATTACTGTTAATTATATGTACTGATTTGTTGTTTAATGTTTTTAGATAAAATCCCTCCACATATGCTCCTAAAAAGGGGACTGTTAGTCTGAGAAACACATAGAGTTATGCTCATTATACCATTTCCATGTGACATTATCTATATGGAAGTGTTTAGATGTGATATAGATTGTGGATTATGTAACAGAATAATATAGCGTGACCAAAAAAAGTTGCACACTCTAATATTTCTTTGGACCATCTTTAGCTTTAATTCTGGCATGCATTCGCCATGCCATCGGTTGTGCCCTCCCCCCGTACGTTCCTCCAGTCAGCGCTGGAGGATCGGAGAGGGGAGGGGGAATCCCTGCAGAGAGCGGTGACAGGGAGATGATTGGGAAGTGAGCGAGCAACTTATGTGTTCGCTCACATGCCGATAAATAGAGCCGAAGTGTGATAGTTTCAATGTCACAAGTAGGCTCTAACTATGAGGATGATAAATCACTCACCTCACAGTTCTCCTTTAATCTACACAACCATTATGTATATGACAGGCACTTGCACTACATAGTTATTGTTAGATCTCAAAGAAGTTGTCTGATTAAAATCAATGGACACTATGCAGTCTGAATAATGTGAAAATCCCACAAAGTTTCTGGCGACCACAGACTATGTGATCTTTGCTTTGGCTGTAGTACACACAAGTAGGCTCGGCAACTTAATCATGGCAATAGGGTATTACATTTTTACTCATTATTATAATGCACTATTGAATGATGGAAGTATGTATGTATGTATGTATGTGACCATTCCATTCCATTAAAATGAAGTGACTGACAGGCCCACTTTAGCTTTATTTAAATATTTTCACAATCCACGTGTTTCAGTTATACCATATTCCAGAGATTCTTAATAAGAGGCTTTTCCATTTTAAGATAATTATGCTGACAGCCAGCAAATAGAGAGAATAGAAAGATAAATAGGTGAATAAGTAAAGCTGCAAGCATTTCAGGAGCACAAAGCCAGCAGAATATGCAAATTGTTCCGGATATACTCTTGACTCAGCAATGGTTAATTCACAGTGCCGGGTAACTTTAAAATGAAAGATTTCCACAATGAAAGCTATTCTGGTACCAAGGGGATAACGGAAACACAGGGCTCAGCATGTCAACTCTGATCTTACAGAGGAGTCTCATATGCAAATGGCCACAGTAGCTCCAAAGAGCCGCTCACATTTTACTACTGAATGCACTCTATATGTATATACTGTATAGACACATTAGCAAGACAATAAGACCTTTACTATCTTAGGTAACTTAAAATACACTACACTTTCTTTGATTTGTAACTAAAGGTTACAGGCCTTTGTATAAAAAAGTGGAATGCCACTCAGAATAGTTGGGTTTTTTTTTAGTGTCCCCACTGGGGAGATGTCCCCTCATTTTTGTTTTGTTGACCTTACAGGGAGTAAGGAGCAATTATGAACATTCCCCACAAAAGTGTAAGGCTGGGCACACACCTTACAACCATCGCAAGACTTTTGCGATGATCACAAGCTACGCCCCCTGAGGGGCGGGCTTCCGATGACCGCAATGCCGAACGGGCAGTGTGCACTTGCGCACACTGGCCCGTACGGCTGTTATCGTACGGACATGCCACAAACCCGCCGAACATCGTACGATGCTCGGCGGATTTTCGAACATGTCCGTAAGTTTAAAGTCGTGCGACCTTACAGTAGTAGAGGTCGCACGGCTTCCACACACCTTACGATAATCGTACGATCGCGGGATTTCCCCCGATTATCGTACGATTATCGTAAGGTGTGTGGGGACCTTAAGGCTGGGATCACACCTAACCACTGTGGTGCATTGTAGTAGTGGTTAACACTGTGCATTAATGTGTGATGCATTAGGCAGCCTATTAAAAATAAATGGGGTGGAAACACACCTCAACAGCCTAGAAACCGGACCCTCGCTTTTTTGGCAGCGCACTGCAATGCATGGTTAAATTAATAAATGATACCGTATCACACCATTGCAATTAGCGTGTGGTTCAATAACGTGCATGGGAACACAATCGTGACAACTGGGCCTTAAAAAGAAAAATGCATTGTAACATCCAAACTTTTTCTTGATCTCTATTTCAATCATTTTTATTGAACATTTTAACAATAAATATCAAGCACTACCAGGGGTGTCCTGATCTATTTTGCCGCCTGAGTTTTGCGGGGAAATCACTCCTCCGCCCAGGCATGCAGGAGTCACTCCTCCGCCCAGGCCTCACTCCTCCGCCCAGGCATGCAGGAGTGATGCCG
Source organism: Nanorana parkeri (assembly GCF_000935625.1). Taxonomy (NCBI): domain Eukaryota; kingdom Metazoa; phylum Chordata; class Amphibia; order Anura; family Dicroglossidae; genus Nanorana; species Nanorana parkeri. The sequence goes on along the minus strand of NW_017307279.1, from coordinate 545,708 downwards.
GCTCTCTGGCCCAACTTCAGGCAACCAGTGACCTCACTAGTTGCCAGAAGCTGGGTGGGATGCCGGCCAGAGTGTCCCAGGTTGCCAAGAGCTGGGCATAGAGATGTATGGCCATTAGACATCTCCCCACCTGGCTCTATTCAACCTGGAATGCTCTGGCCTGAAAGGGGGTTGCAGGCACACTGCAAACATTATGCAGCAAAGCGGCCATGCCAGTCTGCCTACCACCCTCCCACATAATCCTAACAGATGCCTCATCATAGAGGACGGCCCTGAGTACAAACATAAGATAAATGTGCCTGAAGTGCATTACAGTTTACTACGCATAACATTGGGCATCCTTGTGGTTCTTTACGTGCAGAAAAATCATTTTCTTGTACAAATGGACTAGTCTATAGCAACGGGTTTAATTTCTTTCAGATATCCATATGTGCAGCACAAGAATCCTCGTTGGGAAATGAAGTGGAAGCAGATAAGACACCCACTTCCATAAGTGCAATGTAATATAGTAAAGCACTAATGTATCTATGTGAACTTTTACATGAAGCTTTTTTAATAAAGGCAAAACAATTGTCTATGATATGCTTACGATGGGTTTAAAAAGGAAATGTTGTCATGTACTTTTAATAACCTTTTTTTGTGACAGTGACCAACAACAGTACAATGCAGTGCTGGTATCAGGTTGCCCAGATAATCCCTTTACTCGGAGACAGACCAAGTACTGGTCTGATTGACGGCAGCTCCATCTGTGCCTTGCCATCTTACCTGATCTTGCTTCAGCCGGCCCCAAGAGATCTGTAAATCATATCTGCCCCTGATTAAGGACAAGGTCAGATGGGTACTGCGTTTGACTAGATGTACATTTTAACTGAATGACATAGTTTGCTACATTAATGTATATCATAAATAATTGCCATGTGTTTTTTTTTTATGCCAATTTATTTAGTCTGTTTTATTGTTGCAGCCCCTTTCCAGCCACCTCCTCTACATGTACTCCAGCAATGGCTGCATGGCATTTCTCAACAGTGCACAATGCCTGCGTGGTGTGTCTTGATATGCCTATGTGTATCCTTTAGAAGCAATTTCACATGGTGACAACCCAGGAGCACAATTGGACGAATTTCTGCTTTTGTAGCTACAGAAGCCAGTGCACAATTGGAAATATTGGAAATTAGGGGGGGATTGCAAGGCATGCCAGGTACCATAGTGGCAGCTGCTTCACTTTACCTTTTGGATCTTCTCCGTTCACTTTTCTTCACACATTTCACCAGGCAGCAAACCAAAAATGCCATCGACATGAGCAGAATGATGGCGCAGCTTACAATGGAGGCAATGACTGCAACTTTAAATCCAAACGTCTCGTACTTTGATAAAGCTGTAAAAAAAGAAATAAATTATAGTCATGGATTCCAAATGCAAAAGCTGTTTAATCATTAAGCTATTGTTCAGAGTCCTGCTTTTTTCCCTTGGACGAGCTGATGTTTAGCTTAAAAGTGACAAATTATTTTAATTTCTGGATGCCATTCAAAGCTGACATTGTATTTAAGAACACCTCTTAAGTAGGGTCCTATTTTTATATTCCTTATGTTAACGGCTGTCTGCTGATGGATATTAATTGAATGCAGTCAGCCAAATAGCCTGAGGTGATAAATATATATGTATACTGAGGGCTTAAGGAATCTTACTCTGCAGTTTGGCAGTGTGTGTAGCTTTATGTGACAATCACTAAAAGGCAGATACTTTATTTCCAGGTAGGTACGTGCTAATATATGGGACAACTAACAAATGAAATAAAAATATAGGAACTTAAAAACATCTGTGCACTTTAAGCCCAAATAAAGACTCATATCTATAATCCTGGACCCAAGCCTGGTATAATTTTTGAATGTTTGTTTTTATATCAAGTACATTTTATTGAAGAAGTTTTGTAACTTGAAAGTCGAAAACAGGATGTTGTACAGAGGCAATTGAGGCATAGGCAGGATATTCTAATTACAAGTACAAATCATAGTGCCTACTGAGTGCTACTGGGGTGGAGGTTGGAAATAGGGGACAGCAGGAGTAGGAAGCTAGCAAATGGAGATAGGATATCCCAGGGCTATATGCATGTATGGGCGTGACATCCATATTTTAGAAAATCACCATCCCTTGTGTAGGACTAGACAGTAATCTCAGGGAAGAAAGAACTGAGTACAAAGCTACTGCTGTTACAGAGCAAGGGTAGAGGTAACTGGTCTCTCTCTTGTTGCAGTTCTGGGATGTAGAAGTCCAAATTAAAAAGTCAAGCTGGGATTCTTGGGGTCCCCAAGGTGGGTAGAAAGGAGCAGGGAGAGAAAGGGCAGAGGGGAAGCAGGGTATGAATGGGTAAGGGAGTGCTGGAGGGGGTAAGATGGGGGGTAAAAGTGGAAGGGTGAGCTGTGGTTGGGGCGTATGGCCATCTACCGTGAGTTGTGGGCACCTCACGGCTCTACACCACTCTACAACACACAAGGACTGTATTTTTGGAAGTACTTAGGTTGGGAGGGCAGTCGAAATGTAAGTTGCCATTGACAGGAATGGGTACCTGTTGGGTTCATGAAGTTTTGACTGATTTTTACTTAGAAATGCCTTCATATTCCTTTGCCTCTCAGTACAAATGGTGCTTCCTGCCCCCACACTGCAATGTTCTATGCTGCCACAGCTGTGTAACAGCCAAACCTCTTAGCACAAGGTAAGGCATCACTGTTTTACATTCTAAGTGGTTACCCTATTTTTTACATTGGTAGCATACTTATAATGTATGGTTACTATTTTATCTGCCAAATGATTTGTAATTTTGGCCAACTATTCTTGAAATGCACACACCTCTACCAGTAAAGATGGCCCTTCGTCTTTTCCAATAGACGGAATTGAGGAGGATAGAGGATAAGGATAAGGCACAAAGTTGAACCAGGAAGCTCAGTTGCTGAACCACAACATAAGTGTGTCATCTGACTAGCTGTGCTAGTGTGCAATAGATGTCCAAATCACAAAATAATTTGGCAATTAAAGTGGAACTATGGGAAAAGTAAAAACGGCAGATATTATGCAGTCTGTTGGTGGTATTAACACATCATAGTTTGTTTTTCTTAATTCTCTCTGTAACCTAGATCTATTACCTGTCGATCCTACCGGTAGATCCATCATTTTTCCACTTCCTGTAACAGGCCAAGCTGTCCAGCAAAAGTGGTAGTTACAGTGAGAGGAAGTCCCAGTCTCAGCTGCTAAATGGCAATGGCAGCTGTCAGTCCAACAGCTGGTTGCACTGACTGCAGCAGATTGGATGAAAGCACAGTTGCTTTTAGGAGGGTGACCACACTCCTGCAGCATTAGAAACTGGTGGTCACCCTATTAAAGGGTTTACACACTCTTTTACACACACTATTAAATGGTTTACACAAACTTTAAAACCATACATATATGTGTATTTCAGATTGGTATTTAGCTGTTTGTCAGGTTAACTTTAATGGTAGCTCAACCAGCTGCACATACTATGGCTATCATTTGTCCCTGCTGGGGTCTGTCTGTCTTGAAGGGGCTTGTCCATTGTAAACAAATGTCCTTGGTAATGTCCCTGGTGATGTAGTGCCTTGCTAATGTGCACTGCCGGGTAATGGTGTTCGGGATGACGCCAATGAGAATCACATTGCCACTCCAATATGTCGCTGCTGGAGCTTGTCATGCATGCCCGGCAATCATCTTCCCAGCTGGCTTTTCTATGCACTATGAGGCCATATTGGAGATGGCGCCACACACACACTACCTCAATATGGTGCAACCACTGCAGCCATACTACTTCAGACAAGAAACAAGGTTTCCACTGGTTGGGACAAATGCATGGGAAAGGTAGAGGGGAAGAGACAAACCTATACATAATATCATGGCTTGAAAGCAGATACCATTTTGATTCAGCCTCCTGACGGAGAGGACCTGACCACAATCAATTACCCGGTGATTGTAATGTACCTTAGTTTATTGTGTTTAAAGTTGGTTTTAAAGTGTGTGACCAATTGTTTGAGCGAGTGTTAAAAATGGGGGTGTGATATAAGTGTGGCTACAAATGGTGGCATTATTTTGAGAGTGATCTGGTTAGTGTGTTGCCCCCTTATTTCTTTCTGAAAATCTGGTAACCATAGCACATACTGTACTGACCTTACCTTCTCTCCCTCGCTGTTCCATTTGCCCACCATAAGTGAACAGAGAAAGCCCTAGGTAACCGGTAAGTCACCACCTGGAGCTTTCACAGGACGAAGGACTTTGCCTCCACCCCATGTGAAGTCACTGGGTGCCTAAGCAGCCACTTGCCAAGCACTAGTGCTGTCACATAAGAGAACAGAGGGGGAGTGAGTCACATAGAGAAATATACCTTAATTTTGGAATTATCAGAGCTCTCACTACCTCTGCCTGGAATCACTGAGTAATTATGCTTAACTCAACAGCCTTCTTGAACTTGCAACACCCTGGGAGGGTTGAATCTTCATCTGTTTCCTCTTCACCTTCTTTCTGTTTCCTAGACTACGGCTGCCTTACTTAGCCTTTTGCATACCTCTTGCCTCCTATTTAGGCATCATTAAATACTTATGCATGCCAATGAACAGTGAGACAAATTAAACTAGAAAAGTTAATTTGTTAAAAAACATCTTTATTGTGCACCGCTTACAGGTAGCAAGTTTTTTACAAGACTTGACATAATGTGATAGTCTCCTTTGAAATACCGAGGTTGCCATGTCACATAATGAAAATGCAATTTTTCCCCATAGATCAACTACTTCTTCATACGCGTCTGCACTGCCACATTCAATATATTTGTTTAAATGTCTCAAACTGCCATTTAACTGGCCCACAACAAAGCAATAGTTACAATATGAAGCTCCCAAATGGCTCTATCACAAAGTGTGTATGTGTGTCACCCCGCTTGGCCTAGGGGTGGTAATGTGAAAAGTGGGTTGCATTGATCTGAGGCCAGTTATTGTGTTTAACCTATTAAAAAAAGTTGGTCCAACTCGAAGGGGTAAGTGGAGAGAGATTTAAAAAAAAATAATTAAACATACACCTTTTAATTACTTACAGTGATTTTGTCACTTAAAATGTATGTCAAGACAAAAAAAAAAGCATATTTAGTACATCTCTGTAATACAGGCACATTTCCACATGTGTTATACTTTAACCACTTGCTGTCCAGAGCATTTTCTTTTGTGTGCACTAATTGCGCACACATGATAAAATATAACTTTTTGGCTAGAAAACAACTTCAGACCCCAAACAATGATATATCTTCTGAAAGCAGAGGCCCTGTAGAATATAGAAATGCTAGTTGCAATTTTTTATGTTGCACTTTTTTGTGCAAATGTTTATCAAACCAGTATTTTTAGGAAAGAATAAACTAAATTAAAAGTTACTAAACAGAAACATAATATAATACCCAATTTGTTGGTAAAATATGAAAGACGGGGCCATGCCGGGTAAATAGATATCAAACATGTCAAGCCTTAAAATTGTGTTCGCCCGTGAAGCCGCAAAAAAAGTCAATACCCCAAATTTCCCATAGGGGAAATTTTAAACACTTTTAAAGCTAATCAGTTTAGTGTTAATAGTGATTGACAGTGCTATAATTATTGCTCTCACTCCGACGTTCGCGGCGATATGTAACATGTGTAGTGCAATTGTCGTTTTCGCACGTAGGCGCACCGACGCGTGTTTGCGGGTGTATGTGCGTGCACGTGGGGGGCGGGGGACTTTAAAAAAAAATGTTTGCATTTTTTTTTCGTTTATGTTACTTTAATTTTATAATTTTTAAACACTTTTTTTTTTTTACGCTAACCCCATTGCTATTACATAGGGGCTAACAAGTACCTTATGTAATAGCAGATAGGGTGTGACAGGTCCTCTTTATGGAGACATCAGGGGTCTTTCAGACCCCTAATGTAACATAGGGACCCCAAAGAAGCTGAGGAAGCAGGGATCTGCTAAGGTGAGGACGCCGCACGATACCGCACGGTACAAACGATCCGCCAGCTGTACAGATGCCGGATCGCTTGCACATTAACAGCAATCGCCTGCTGCTAAAAGCTGTACCAATAAACACGTCTGCTGCCGCAGCCGTGTTCTTGTTTTAACCACTTCTGTCTCACTCTCTAGACGTATTGCGGCCCGGAAGTGGTTAAACATGCTGCAAGTAGAGAAAAAAACTGTTGATGTGTCCGACATATAGGGGTGTATTCATAAACAATTTGCTGAGCCATTCCACCTGTGAAACTCTGAACGTTCGTTCTGTGCCAATGGAGGGAAAAGCAAAGGTTCTTAGTATAAATTCTTTCCCAGTCGAATAAAATATCTGGGGAATACTATATTATGGCCACTAGATTGAGCTGAGGCACATAAAGTGCCTATGTCAGAAGTTTTAATAAGTCAAAACGTCAATTTCCTGTGATGGAAGAAGTAGTACACTCACCTCTACAGCAGCCCATGTTTCCTACCTCTCCTCCATTTTAGCGCTGTAGCCAGTGGTGTATTTTTGTTTTGTGCTGCCCTAGGCAAGACTAAACTCAGGCACCCCCCAATCTAAATTTGCCCCACCCATTCCCATTTAAGACATTTAAATCGCTGGATACAACTTCTGACAGGTTGTGCTATTAGCGTAGCAGGGAAGTCCGCTGTGCATTTTGCTTATCTTGTCAAGAGTCTGGATATAGTGAACGCCTGTTTAAATAGTAACAGGCGCGCGCTGTATCACTTCTGCTAGCACCAGAGAGAGGAGGCTGAGCTCGTCGGTGGATTCCGGTATGGATAATTTTTTCCCTCTCAACTTGGTTGGATTATTTCATGTAGTGGTTCTCAACCTATGTAACCTCAGGACCCACATTTGTCCCCGGTCATTAAGTCACAACCTATGTTGCACAGCAATCGAATGCACGGCAGTGTGAGCTGCTGTGCTGTGACGAAGCTCCATCCATATGTGCATTGCTTGTACAGCTCCCATGCGTGCCTGTAGAGGTGCCGGGAGCCAGAATGTGATGTCACTCCAGTCCAGGCACCTCCACAGGACATGCGAGGGAGCTGTAAGCAATGCAGGTATGGATGGAGCTCCCTCGCGGCCATACTCCCAGCCTACCCCAAGTCGGCAATCGGTGTCGGGGCAGCATATTTTGAATAGCTGCTCGGTATGAGAATGGACAGTGCTAGGGGGAGGCTAAGGAGCCTCTCACCTAGAAAAGTGGAAGGCATGCAGCGACACACTTTAGTCGTGACCCACTTTTGGGTCACGACCCACCAGTTGAGAACCAAGGATCTAATGGAATCAAATCAACAATCATTTGCAAGTGTTGGAAAAAAAAAAGGGAGGAGCAGGATGGAAAGTTTTTCTCGAACATATGAAACTCTAACAGGGAATATAGTTTTCGTTCATCATTCCAAAATCGAATGTTAAAATCCAGTGAAATTTCAAACAACATTGGTCAAGTCTCTCAAGAATGTCCTAAAGAGATTTTTCATATGAACGTTTGTATGAAAATCTACCAGTGCCAGCTTACCATCTATGGGCAGGTAGGATTTGCTCACATAAGTAATAATCAAACCATATGATAAATCGCGCAATAAAATTAGCATAGTTGTATTTATTTTTATGGTTCAGGCAGTACAGTATTTTGGACAGTTTATTATGCAGTTTATTTGAGCTCCTTCATATTTCACGACTTTATATTTAACCTTCCTGTGTCATGAGCTCCAGTCAGCGGAGACAGATGGGAAAGAGCTGATGAGTCAGCAAATCGGAATAAACATCTCTCTCTCTCTGATCACCCTCATGTTTAATTAAACTGCTACATAAAAGACTGACGTGAATTTTAATTTAAATGTAACTACGACATGGATTCTTTCTGAAGATGACAAACGTATGCACTATATCAGTAGCAAAATCTATATGTAAGACTGATAATGTTTGATGTGGCAAACCTAATTTATATTAAACAACGACTCCAGGCATAGGGGCTGAATTATAAGGAGTTCACCCGGCGTGTAGCTGGGAAACGCTGTTCGTACAGCCTTACTGCCACTAGATGGTGCCAAGGAGCATAAGAATTTCTATGCTCCTCAGCTCCACTAGATGGTGCCAAGGAGCATAAGAATTTCTATGCTCCTCAGCTCCATCTAGTGGCAGTAAAGCTGTACGAGTGTTGTTCACTCAGCTATACGCTGGGTGAACCCTTTATAAATCAGCCCCAATGCCCGGAATCCTAACGCCTTTACAGGAACATTATCAGGGTACGATCCAATGCCAAGCTGTGCTGTTGTGGGATTCACACTCCAAAGTAGGTGACCCACTCAGTCCAAAACATTTTTGCCTTTGGTTTTCCCAACCTTCAGGCTGTATATTGGATTGCAAAAGGCCAATACCAATTCAAATTGAGGCAGTTACATTGCTTGCATTAAAAAATATATATTTATTAAAGCTGAACTCCAGCCTTACCTTCAGTCTTGCTTGGTATTACAGGCTCTACTTCTGTACTGAAATTGCTTACTCCCATTACACTGCACACTGTGAGATTCTCACTGTGTGCATTAGAAGCTGCAGCAAGTGTGATAGAGCCTGTTTTTTTACTGCCTGGAGGACATCAAGCATCATCCAGCTCATCCCCCCCCCCCCCCCGCCCCCGCTCTTGCTGGCGGGCCACTTCTCTGAT
>NW_017307279.1:530788-536988 GCF_000935625.1 Nanorana parkeri | reverse complement strand
TCATCCCCCCCCCCCCCCCCCCCCCCCAGTCTGACTGTCTCTGGCCTGGCACTTTCATGCATTGAATTTCAGTTCTTCCAATAATAGAGGCTCAGCATCACATGTGGGTATGACCCAGGGCTGCCATTACAGTCTATCTAGCAATGCCCACTCTTCCACACTGACATCCACCCATCAAGGCATTTTGATATTTGCATAAATCCTCCCCAGAGTCAACCCACTGCTTGCATCAGGGCTGAGGGCTCATGAGAGCAGTACTGAGGCAGGGTGGTGTTCTGTTTTCAGAAAGCTATGTACAGCCCCCTGTTGTCACCTCCCACCAGCCATGATCTGCCTACATAGCACAGAGAAGAACAGAAACCTACTGATGATGCTACCGGGTCTAAAATAAAGAATGAAATGAAAACAGAAAGGTTTTATATAAGATTTCATACATGTTGATGAGGCAGATGAAGAGGAGAGGACAAAATATATGCAGATTAAACTTCAGCTTTAATAAATTCAGAGCCGTATGAATTTGCATCTCTTGTATCTGCCTGGAGTTCTGCTATAACCAGAACCCTACAGCTATAAAGCAGCCTTCCGAACCACTCAACAACTTCATGAAATTGTTCTCTACATATTAGTACTAGGAAAAGACAGTAAAGTTGCTTTCTTACGTTTACATGTTGGTGCTCCCGACGTCCATAAGGTGCTATTACCCTTCCAGATGCAGGTGGTTAACCCGTCCCCGACCAGCTGATAGGAAGAGGAGCACTGGAACATGATAACAGTCCCCACTGAAGAGCCATTGCCGTGCACAATATGGTAGGAGCCGGACTCGGGCGCCACAATCTTTTTACACTGACCTAGAAACAAGCACAAAGAAAAGCTACAATGATTGCCTGCATTTCAAATAATCAATAGGCAGGAGGCTGAGCATGTAGGCCATAAATAAGAGGTCAGCTCTAGATAATCCTCAGCATTTTCATGCTACACAGAGCAGAAAGTGTCTATAAAGCAATCTGTAAATTCACTGATCCTTTCGTTTTTTGTTATCTAACCACCGAAACAGGCAATGCGCTGTGACTAGTACATTGCTGTGATTACTGTTTCAATATTGTGATTTCCATTTTTTTTAAAGGAAAACTGCCATGAGAGAGATATGGAGGCTGCCGCTGATGACTAATGTCCTTACTTTACCTCCTTTCTAGACCTCCTTTCTACCTCTCAACACAGGCTGCAAAACACTTTATGGCCCCCCTTTCAACAGCCACTACTGTAAGAGCCCACACCAGTCTTAGTGGCTGGGCTAATCCTAAGGCACCCTGCCATGTGGGTGAGAAGTGGAGGTGCCCTTCTCATTTCAGGGAGGTGCCATCTTTCAGGGAGGTGCCATCTTTCAGGGAGGTGCCATCTTTCAGGGAGGTGCCCTCTTTCAGGGAGGTGCCCTCTTTCAGCACCCCCCTGAAATGATTGCAGATTATCAAGAAGCTATTGCTTCCCTTGCTATCTGCAGAGGGTGGCTATTGCTCCCGTCCTCTGCTGCTGTCAATCAGCAGAAGAGGACCTGATGGAGAACGTCAGGTCAACCTCTGCTGATTCACAATAGCCAATAGCAATCTAGCTATTCATATTCCACACCCCTGCTGCCCCTCTACTCCCTGCTGCCCAGGGGCCGGGCCTTGGTTGGCCTTGTGGGAAATCCGGCCCTGAGTGGGAGACTCCCTGTGCGTCTGGGAGAGTTGGGATGTCTGGTGTAAATAAAAAGTTCACATTTTATTCTATAATTTCTCCTTGTTATAATTAAACTACAGTTAGATTTCTGGTACGAAGCACTGAACTGTTTTTCTTTTTAAATTAAATAAGGGCTGTTTTTTTAATTTAATACAACACCAAACAGAAGTTAGCAAACCAACGGAATAAAAACCAAAAATGGTTAAAGGAGAACTATGGGGTTAGGGCTTTTCCCCATAGTTCTCCTTAGGGTAACGGGAGGACACAAACTAGCATCCTCCCGTTACCCTAAGTTCAGTATACCGCTACAGCTCGCGGTATACTGAGACGCCGCAGCTGAATACGCCGTATACTGAATACGCCATATACAGCAGACGCCGTATACTGAGACACCACAGCTGAAGCGGATCCTGACAATTATGTCTGGATCCGCCCAGCTGCGTGACTGACAGCTGGCTCTGCCTATCTAGAGGCAGAGCCAGCTGTACCCGCCCCCTCCCCCGTCCGTTCTGCCAGTCAGCGTTGGAGGATCGGAGCGGGGAGGGGGGAATCCAGCCCCTCCCCTGTCACGGCAGAGAGCCGTGAGAGGATCGAGAAGTGAGTGAGCGCTGGTATGTGTTCGCTCACTTCCCGAACTACTGAGCCGACCTGTGACAGTCTCATTTTCACAGGTCGGCTAGAACTATGAGGTGAGTGAAAATCACTCACCTCATAGTTCTCCTTTAAATATTAGAAAGGGGAGAAGGGGAAGAAAGAGTAAATAAGGAATGATTAGGGCTGACTAGTTTTTTTAACTTGAAAGGTTGCTATTAATGTCATCATGTGCAGATCGAAGGCCATCCTTATGATATGTACATGAATCTGCACATGAATGAAACAGAAAATACAATGTAACAATAATGTTATTTCGTCATATTTCTTAATGATTATTCTAAACAGCGTTTGGATACTGTTAAGAAGCCCACTATCACAAAGCAGCTTCTGCTGTAAAACAGAGCCAGCCATAGCAGCAGAGCGGGGAAGGGCAACAGGGTGTGCTGAAGAATGCGGTCAGCAGCATGGACACTTTGATGGGACACACAACCCTATGTGTGTCCGGTAATGCGTTCATTGTTCCTGCACCCAATTAGTAGTGGGCTGCCTGCTCCCCGTATTGTTCAGTCCAGCCTTGTTGATGACCTCCTTCTGAGAATGTTACCTGCCTAGCTGATATGTTGACCCTCTTCCACCGCCTCCCTGGAACATGTATGCAGATAAGGAAAGGGAAAGGAAGAGGACAGAAAAGGATAAGTGCACTTATTTCTGTCTGGACAAAAAACACATTCAACACATCTCTGCAATGCTTGCACATTTCTCCATGTCGCTTAAAAAATGCAGGAAATACAGAAAAAACTACCCAATAAATATGTAAGAAATTCCACAAGCTCCTAACTTCCTAAGATAAGCTCCTAACTTCCTAAGATGAGCTCCTAACTTTCTAAGATAAGCTCCTATATTCCTAAGATGAGCTCCTAACTTCCTAAGATAAGCTCCTAACTTCCTAAGATGAGCTCCTAACTTCCTAAAATGAGCTCCTAACTTTCTAATGTGTGCTTCCAACTTTCTAGAGAATTAACAGTGCTGCCTCTGTTTCACTAAAAATCCAAGAAGTCTTGTCAGTTCTTCCTGAGTTCTCCTCTACATGGCTACAAAACATAACTAAATATTAACATATCCAGTTCCTGTAACAGGGATAAGAAGCTGGAGGTGTAGGGGGAGAATGGAAAGGGCAGTCAACACTGCTTGGGATTTCGATGTTAACGATGTTAGGAGCATACAGGATTTTTTATTTGTATGAGTGATAGGTATTTTTCTTTACAAAGCATGGGGAAATTCTCCTTCAATACATGGCACTCCCATGACATGTTTTCAAGAGCATAACAGGCTTTCCAAAGAGAGAGCACAACAATGGGTTTCTTCCTTCATGCTCTCTCTCTCCAGCTGAAATTATGTATAGAGCCATACAGAGCAGGGAGAAGGGGGGTGAAGAACGTATGAATGAGTGATTTCTCTGATTCCTGGAGCTATGCATGTAATTTAAGCTTGAGTTATTGAGCTCAGTAAGTAACATTATTTTTTCAGCAAACATTAGCCTGATAAACATGAGAAAAGGAACCTACTGGCTGTAGACCATAAACAGAAATAATTATTGTTAGTTTACGAAAACATTTTTAATATGAGTTTATCTTTTCTGAACATGGCAAAACAAAGAATTATCTTTAACATTTACAACATCTCTACTTGCTATGCACATTTCTTTCTGGTCTGCGCTTTTGTTCCCCCGAAAAACAATCTCTGTGACACAGTGTTAGACACCCTGCTGTTTACCTAATTGGATTACATTAGATTTGCCATTCAGGTAAAAAAGGAGACAGTTGAAGCATGAAGAAAACAAAGGACAATGAAAACTAGCACCTTGTCTGGACCTCCCATCCTAAGCAAGGTCACTTGCTTGATGCTCAAAGACTCATTTTCACTCCAGACAGAGGTGCAATTAAATAGTGTTTAGAAGCTGCTGCCTTTCACTTTCTTTCTTGCTACAAAGTTACAATGTCACAGCCTGACTGATGTTTCTGATATAAGGGGGGACCCTGATGTGAAAAGGGACTCCTGATGTGAAGGGGGGCTTCTAGTGTAAAGGGGGCTATAGATATAAAGAAGGATTCTAATGTGTAAGGGGACTATGATGTTAAGGGGGCTCCTGATTTAAAGGTAGGACTTCGATGTGAAGGGAGGAAGCTCTTTTTTGGGGGTCCCTTATTAAAATCCACTACATTTTAGACTGGGGTGCCTTGAGGATTTCATACATTTAAAGGGTCCCATGACTGAAGGTTAAGAAATGCTGGACGAAAGGCATCATTCACCCCATCTGTAGCTTCCATCTTAAGCACAGTCACTAGCTTGGTCCTCAAAGATTGATTTAAAAAAAAAAAAAGTATAGCTGTTTTGAAAAAATACACTGTTGCTGTATATTGTAAACTATCAGAAATGTATTCATGCAATGCCACAGATAGGCAGATGTCTTCATGAAATGACAAGCAGGAAGGCATCTGCCCATCAACAAGTGAGTTATCAGAGTGCTGGAACCCTCCACTATCCATGTCCAAATCCTTGAGGATAATACACAAATCACTGTTCTTTTTCTCCCCTTTACATAACAGAGTCAAGGCTCAGGTTCACTTGCAGGCAATGTGTGCCTCTGCCCTTTGGAACCCCATGTTTATGATATGAGATACTCATAATTAGGAACAACAATTGTTATCTGAGTTTAAATAAGGCTAGGGTGCCTGTACCCGGAAATACTTTAAATTAATACATTTAAAGTGTATTTGCACACTTGAAGCCAAATTAGGATAACACCTATTTTATAATTGTTACATGTTCCCATTCACATAGCATACTTAAAACAATATTTAAAAAATGTTTCTTGCAGTTTAAACAGCTTTTACTTGAGTTAGGGTTTGTTGGCTTCCTAAAGAATTAGATTTTGACTTGCTTCTCCTTCTTTGTAATGTTAGGAGGGGCTGTGAGGAGTTAACGGGTTACAATTTGGGCTTCTACGTTCTATGTTAACGAAGTTAATGAGAGAAACACAATCCTCAAATTTTAGTCCTATAAGAACAGATCACTGAGAAGGTGCTCATAAAAATATTGAAACAGCCATCTTGCTTGCTGCAACAAAACATCTAAAAGGTAAAAAGTATTTTCTAAAAAAAGCTATTTTTCAGTGTGCTGTGTTAACAGGAACACATAACATATAGTAAGGTTTTCTCAAATGTGGCTGCAAAAGTGGCAATACACATTAAGCATGTTTAGTTTCTTTCTTTTTTTTTTAGATCTTAACAATATCTTTAAAACAACTAATGGCTTAAATGAAAACCATAACGGCTTTGTGTTCATTTTATTTTTGTCTTTTTTTGCCCCAAGTGTGTAATTTTTTTAACTGATATTTTAGATGTATTGTACTATACACACTTTGAGTTACAAATAAACATGTAATGCATAACACAGAAGTCCCAGAGTGTTCTTTGGAACTTTGTATAAAGACATCTGAAGCGAAGAGAATAGGGGGAAGGAGTCTCTTCTCTGACTCATTCATTTGTGCATGTAAATTTCAGCTTCAGTTATTGAGCTCTGTAAACAGAAGGCAGCAAAACAGATAAGGAGAGCCTGGAAAACATGCAGAAAGGATCTGAGAGCTCCACCTTATGGCTGCATATAAAAATATAAAATATCCCTATGCAATATTTCATAGATGACTAAAAATAAACACTTTTTAAAATGTATTTAGAGTCCTAAGTATAATAATGAAAATAAATGTATACAATACCATTTAAAGGAAACCTGTGACTTCACACATGGGTGCCAGACTACATCTGTGTAAAAAAGCATATATATATACATATATATATATATATATATACTTATAATACTGTGTCTGCACA
>NW_017307279.1:456956-529359 GCF_000935625.1 Nanorana parkeri | reverse complement strand
TATATATATATATATACTTATAATACTGTGTCTGCACATACTACTAGCTTTAGTTTCCATTGTGCCCACAGAGTCCCTTGTATGTCACTAGCTGTCAATTACTGTCAGCACGCCTACACTCATGAATGCAATGCTTTGTGCTTGAGCAGTCTATCACCAGGTTTGAACATTGTCATATGGTCACGGATGACTGTGTTATGATAAAGTCAGTATCTGCTACATAGCTGTAGTAGAAGAACTAAGGGCCCATTTGCACTTGTACATTGCGGTACTAAATGCGTTTTATGTGCATTAAAAAGTCCATTCTTGTGAACAGGTCCTAAGAGTGAAAGTAGCAGTATGTGCAGCCATGTTAAGGGGCATGCTTCTATGTCAGGTGTTGCTTTCAGCCAGTGTTTGTAGCCCCAGGTTTATTTTAAGAAAATTCTGCTGGTAGCCTTTTTAACAGTGTTATTCCGTAAGAACCACATTCAGAAAAGATAGTGATGACAATAGTAGTTTATGATTGCTGCTTCCACCATTGAACATTGTTATAGCTAAACCTTAATACAGTAAGCGAAGTGTATAAATAAACATTACTACATCTGCTGTACAGATTGTGGAGCTTAAGCACAAGGGATAACCGAGCATATTTCCAATCTGTTTTCCTTTTTTTCAAAGGATTTCTAAAGTCCCACCGCATACTTTCCTGTTATAACATCAGCATTGTAATAGGCATACATACTGAGTTGTTTTTGATAATGCAATTTAAGCTTATTTGAAAACATGTATTTTATATAGTGAGTGCTGCCTTCCGTCTGCTCATCACTTTCAACAACTTAATAGATTCCCAACGCCTTTGGTGTGAATTCACCCTAAATGAATCACTTCTGGCTGCAGCAGCAATCAGGGGTTCAGGTGGGCGAACAGGCCAAATCTGGCCATTTAGTGTGCACATTCAGCGATCCTTTGTTAGGGAATCAAGAAACCAGACTGAAACTTAAAGTGCAGGTTTAAAATATAAAAGGAGTTTATAGACAGACACGGAGAGACTAAGCGGAGGGGCTACATGACTGGGGGGAGGAATAGTCCCGAGAGAAAGGGTTAAAAAATAAAATGGGAATAGCTGCTCTTACCTGATTGGACGTGGTAGTCAGGTGTCCGGGAGGAGCCGCATGGGAAGGATCTGCGAGGGCTGAGGGACGTCCTCTTTCCGGAATTAGACGAAGGAAGCAGGTTGTCCCACCCTCCCTTCCTTGAATTCTGTGGTTTTGGGGGTTTTCTTTTGTCACGGCAGCTTGGCGGGTTAGGGGGTCTTTGGGGGGTCTACAAAATCGGAGTTCATTAAAAAAATGGGGGGCCCTCAGCTGGTATGGGTGCTTCCCCCTGTTGGTGTCCGGATTTGTAAAGGGCGGGGCCTGGCCCCTTGGGAACCCAGAAGGAGTAAGTGTCCCCGAGCTGGTTGTGGTGCGGCTGGGGACATGAGTGGAGTGTTATGTGAGGCCTTTTTGGGCTGGCGGGCACCCAAAGACCCCTTCTCAGGTCAACCATTGTTTAAAGTATTATTTTGTATTTTATTGGGTTTATTACTTTGGTTATTGTTGAAGTTGTTTGTTTAATAAAAGGGCTGCTGTGGCCGTTAAAATCCATGTCGCGCAGTCCGTGTGTTTATTGGGGTTTTTAACGGAGGGACAGAAAATTGACGAATCCATCAGTCATGAAAACAATAAACATAAATGGCAAAAAACAAAAGAGAAAGTTTAGGACATTGTCAGTGCCAAGCTAGGGGTTAGATGCCAAAACGGGTAGTCTGCCAAACCAGGTAAGGGAGCACGTAGAGCAGGATGAACAGAGACAATAGCTGGAGTCAGGAACCAGGAGTTCAGTCAGCCAGAGCCAGGGTCATACATGGAGAACTGGAACAACTGCAGAGCACCTGGTAGATCAGAACAAATGCAAAGGTGGAGACTGAATGAACAACGTGATGGTTAAATAGTGAACTGCTGTTTGCATTATCACTCTGAGACAGGAATTTGCAAGGAGTTTTGCCAGTAGCAGCAGAATGATGATGTTTGAGGAACAGCAGTGTCAGAAACACTTCAAGCCATGTTGGAAGAGACTGGACAAGGAAGGGTACGAAACCCTGACAGCCTTGGACGCCCCATCAACCCGAACTTGAAACTACTCCTTAGTCTAGAGCTCATCTAGTTTGAGCGATTAAATGAAAACCTGAAACCTGAAGGAAATTACTTTTTTAAAGTGCAACTGAAGCCATTTTCTTAGTTTTGGATAGAGTGGAGAGGGATTACACCTGTCAGGTTTTTATTGCTGTCTGTGTCCCCATTAGTGTCCCCGTACAGCACTTTCTGTT
Organism: Nanorana parkeri; assembly: GCF_000935625.1. Classification (NCBI taxonomy): domain Eukaryota; kingdom Metazoa; phylum Chordata; class Amphibia; order Anura; family Dicroglossidae; genus Nanorana; species Nanorana parkeri. Next base: position 527,009 of record NW_017307279.1, on the reverse strand, counting down.
CATACATTCCCATGGACAGAAGAACACACCAGCTGGGGCTCCTGGGCACAGCAAATACAGGTGTGTTTTACACTGCATGCCAATGCATCTGCCTGTGTGCATGGGCCCTTAGAGAAATTCACCCACTCCATGTGTCCTGGTGAGCATTTTCACTGAAAGTGAAAGGAAATCACAAACATTGGGTTGTCATCTGAGCTAAACATACATGGCAACCGCATAATTTATAACCAGCTTTTGTAGCAAAGTGCATCATCTCAATAAGAAAATATGAGAAATCTTCCAATTGGGGAGTTCTGGTGATCCTGCTGACCAGCTGAGATTTTCCGCACTGTGAAGGGATTTCCTCTCACTTCCTGTTGTGGCTATTGGACAGAAAGTAAAGGGAAATCTCCCCAATGGGACACAGATGGTAAACATGAGCTGACAGGGGTTATAACCCTCCCTTACTCTATGCAAAAATAAAAAAAAGTTTTGACTTCAGTTCTACTTTAACTATCACGAAGTTGAAGAGGGGAACCCATTAAACAAAAATAACCTTGATTTATGAAACGGTGAGGAGATGTTAATTGCAAGGACATATCATTGTTCTTTATATGATTAAAGCGACTCAAGGGCCCTTTCCTCTCTCTGATATGTCACAGGTTATTACCCATAAGATCAGAATTAACTACATTAACTGAGCTGAGCACAAGAATCATTGAAATACATATAGGTCACGAGGAAATCACAAGCTGAATGTAAAAGTTCAGCCTTCTGTAAAACCAAAGTGGACACCGTGCCAAACCACAAGGGGTCACCTGCGGGCCCTGTAACCACACAAATCTGTAGAGACTCTTGTTAATATGCTGTAATCCTAATGAGAAAATGTTGGAGAGGAATCAGACGAGGAGCCGTATACATACACAGGAACACGTATCCCTCGAGAAATTGGACATCCCGCAGGAAACATCAATTCTACCTTTCCATTTTGCCTACTTATAAAATAGTTTGTTGTCATTTAACACTCATTTTCTCTGTGTTCTGACAGCAATGAACAATATCCTTTTAAAGAAAGATTTTGTCAGTCTTTGAATGATTTCCACTCACTGCTTTGCTCACAAAACAACCATTAAAGAAGAACTCCGGGGGTAAAAATTCTTAACCCTTGTAGTGCTTGTTTGTATCTAGGTTAAAAAAAGTTTTAGTCACCTGATCCTCAGAGCTGCCATGCTCTTAGACCAGTGGCTTCACAACGGGGGTGCGGCCCGCACTCGGGTGACACCATTGGAGGGGTGACACCAAAATGACTGGCAGTCATTTTGGTTTCACCCCCTCTAAAAAGTCAGGCACTCGGTCATGGACCGAGAGCCCGACAGTGTCAGGAGAGAGGAGGGGACCAGGCGGGGTGAACGTCACCTCCTCTCTCTGCCGGCATCCATCGCCAAGATAGCAGCTGGCAGGCGTCAAGATAACAGCACATGCACGATGACATCATCACGCACACGTGTGGTGACGTCACGTGCATGCGAGATAACGTCATGGTGGGGTGTCACCTGGTCTCCGCTCCGGGGGACCCCCAGCCTTGGGACACCCCTGGACAGGGGTTACAAACCTCCTCTACCCTAGCCCCTAAGAACAACTCTACCCTTGTCTTGGTAGCCAGGGGTAAGTATATTTGCTGGACATGTTTTTTCTTTAACTGTCATGCTGCTATTTTTTAAGGTGAAGAGGCCCTGATTTATTGAACTGGCTTTAGTGCAGATGTTAGGAGTAAGTTCAGAATATTTACTAACCTCAGCCCCTCCCCCAACACTGCCAAGCCAAAGAAAAAAGTCACACACTCTAACATTGCATTGGACTGCCTTTAGCTTTGATTATGGGACGCATTCGCCAAGGCATTGTTTCGATAGGCTTATGCAATGTCACAACATTTATTTGAGTGGCATTCATTTTTCACCAAGATCTTGTATTGATGATGGGAGAGTTAGACCAGTGGCGTCACAAGGACTCACAAGGACTGTGCAGGGGGTGCGGCCCGCCCCTGGGTGACACCATTGGAGGGGTGACAACAAAACGACTGACAGTCATTTTGGTGTCACCCCCCTCTGAAAAGTCGGGCACTCGGTCATGGACCAAACGCCCGACAGTATTAGGAGAGAGAGGGGACCCGGCGGCATACCTTATCCCGCTGGATGACTGTCCCCTCCTCTCTCTGCCGGCAACCATAACCAAGATGGGCGCCGGCAGGTATCAGAAGATCGGCGCGTGCACGATGACGTCATCGTGCACGAGCGCAGTGACGTCTCGGCGAGTGGGCGGGGTGGCATGTTAAATCTACTTGAAGCTATATGCAATTCTCAATTTTTCATGTGAAAGCCCTCCCCTTTCTAGACCCCTCTTGGCCAGTGGAACGCCCAATACATTAAAAGAGGAGGGTGGAGTGTTGGTAAACTAGGCTTTAACCCCTTCGTGACTGACGACGTACAGTGTACGTCGCCAGCATCGGGGCTGTTTAAACAGACTCCCTACGACTTTTGCCGCCGGGAGTCTGTTTAAACTTGTAAAGCCGACTGTCGGCTTTACAACAGAAGCGATTCTGGCGACTTACCTGTCGCCAGATCGCTTCTGTGTCCCGAAGAAGGGCCCCCGCCGGACACCCCCGCCGTGCTCCCCATGCTCCGTTGCCTCCCCCACGGGCCCGGGACCGGCTTCCTTGGTGTCCGCGGGGAGCTGGGGAGGAAATCGACGAACTTCCGTTCATCGATCCCCTCCCCGTTCTATGCGATCTGCACTTCAATAGCTTATTTCTAGTGTAAAGGTGACACTGGGGGTCTTTTGGACCCCCAGCATCACCTTAAAGAGTACCTGTCACCACCATCTGATTAGATAAAATAAATCTAATAATAATAGCAGTCAAAGTAAAGTTAAAAAAAAACAAAAAACAGTTTTTAAAATTAAAATGAAATAAAATAAATCTAATAATAATAATAAAAAAATGTAAAAGTCCCCCGCCCCCGCGTCGCCACGTAAACACGCGCAGGGTGCGCCTACGTATGAAAACGACGAACGCGCTACACATGTTGGGTATAGCCGCGCACGCCGGAGTGAGAGCAATAATTCTAGGGCCAGTATTTTGGGGTATCTCTAAATTGATGACCTGTGGGGGCTTTTAAAGCGTCTTCTATGGACTTTTTGGGGTACTGCAGTTTTTCGCCGTTTCACGGACGCACGCAATTTGTAAACTGGGCATGTTGGGTATCGTTTTACTCGTTGTAACCTCATCTTTTATATTTCATTTAAAAATTGGTATTGGGGCATTCAATTAAATTTATCACTACATTTTGGTGTTTAATTTGCATCTACCACCATTATATTGTATAGGGTCTTGGCATTCAGAAAATATATAATGTGTGGGGGTTTTAAGTCATTTTCAGGCCTAAAATGTGGAATATAACATGGGTGCAAAAAATGAAAAAAAGGCCTCAGTCATGAAGGGGTTAAAAAAAAAAAAAAGAAACAAGATTTGCATACACATTCAGTTGTCTGTAGTTCTGGATTGACTAATTTTTTCGACATAGGCTTTCCAAATAAAATCAACCTCTACTTATGTATTCTTTCATCATATGCTCAGCTTGAATTGGTTTCATACAGGTGGTGACATTAGTCATTTGTGCTGCATTTCACTATTTATTTTTAGATTCTAGCTATTTTCCAGCATTTATCTAAACTGTGCCTGTAAACTATTGCGCCACTGGTGAAAATAAGTGAGAAAAGATTTTTAAAAAATAATGACAACTCAATAATTCCTGACAATCAGGGTATGTTTCAGATCCCAGCAGGGTGATAAGGAGTGTCAAAGATTGTCTTAAGAACTTGTTATGGTAAACAGGATCTATCTGGTTGGAAAAGCTCTGTGTGACCAAACGGCATTCATTCCCTTTACTCCACAGTAAAAGGAATTCATCTTTTAACTAAAGTAGTATTAAAATAGAACTATGGCCCAACCATTTTTGCCATAGTTCTCAGGGTCACAGGAGGACATATACTAATGTCCTCCTGTGACCCAAAACTCAGCATATAGCAGGCTATTGCCCACTATATGCTGACAGGGCAGAGCCGCGCTGCAGCCGGGACAGATCCCGACAATATTGTCAGGATCCACCCTGCTACCTGATTGACAGCTGGCTCTGCCCACCCCCTCCACTGTCTATTCCTCCAGTCACTGCTCTCTGCAGGGAGATGATCGGGAACGGAGCGATTGGCGGTATGTGATCGCTCAGTTCTCATTCTATAGAGCCGATGTGTGATAGCTGCAGTGCAACATGTCGGCTCTAATTACCGGGTTGAGTGTATTTCACTCTCCCTATAATTCTCCTTTGGTCTCTCAAACTTTTTTTTAATATTGAATCCAGATCAAACAAATATACATTGCCCAGTAAAGTATTTCTTTTTGCCCAAGCACTTACTGTCATCATGTTTCCGAACAGCTCCAACTCTCTCATCTCGGCTTCTCTGAACCTTCTGTCCAGTACAAGATCACAAGGGACAGCACAGTCTCCAGCAGCCGTCCATCTAATAGCTTGGAGAAGGGAGAAAGGAGGAGAGAGGAAGGAGGTGGAGAGCAGAGAGGAGGGGAGTGTCTTGCCTTGCTATACCTGTGTGTTTGTGGAGACACACACAGCTTACGCTTGGAGAGGAACTGCTGCACTCCTTACCGGAACCCCTATGTATAAAGGAGGGTGCTGTAATAATCATGGATGGCGCCGTGCATCTTCAAATATATGATAAATGTCACCAGCACACCTATGTCTTGTGTCAATAATCTATCTTCTTTATTGATGCAGACTGTCACAAAACAACGTTTCGGGGCCACACAGGGTCCCCTTCATCAGGATTAGTCATACTAAAACCTGAAGGGGACCCTGCATGGCCCTGAAACATTGTTTTGTGACAGTCTAGCTCAATAAAGAAGATAGATTATTGACACAAGACATAGGTGTGCTGTTGACATTTATCATACACACAGCTTACTGGCACACACAAGGGTGGCTCCATAGGACCCTGCAAGGGAAAGGAGCCACCCTACAACAGGATATCAGAGCCAGTGCTCAGGGGACCAGCTGATTCTGCAGAAAACTAAAGTACAGAAAATATGTATTGATGTCCTTGTCATCGTAAGATGCAAAGACAGCAGTGGAGATGAACAAAGGCAGGCATGTTTGAAGTCTAGCCTGTGTGCCAACCATGTCTTCTCCTATAGATACCATGGAGAAGCGAGTGTGGACACAAAGGGACAGGAGGAGTATTATTTGCAGCATTTCCAGGTGAAAATAATGAGGCAGAAGCCTGAAAAAAAGAAAAGTAATGCAGTCATTACATCTAAGGACCGGTCAGCTGCAAAATATAACATTTCCGGTGTTAAGTTTAGATATTTTTATTTATTTCAGGTATTTATATAGCGCCGACAATTTACGCAGCGCTTTACGTAGTTGCATATTCACATCAGTTCCTACCCCCAAGGAGCTTACAATCTAAGGTCCCTATCTCACATGCATACATAGAGGGCCCACGATCGTACGATTATCGTAAGGTGTGTGGAAGCCGTGCGACCTCTACTACTGTAAGGTCGCACGACATTTATCTTAGGAACATGTTCGAAAACCCGCCGAGCATCGTACGATGTTCAGCGGGTGTGTAGCATGTTCGTAAGATAAAAGCCGGACGGGCTGGTGTTCACTGCCCGTTCGGCATTGCGGTCATCGGAAGCCAGCCCCTCAGGGGGGCGTGGCTAGCGATCATCGCAAGTACGATCTGCCTGTCCAAGATGGGCAGATCGTACGTTTTTTTAATTACCTTACAACCATGGCAAGACAAAAGTCTTGCCATGGTTGTAAGGTGTGTGCCCAGTCTTAGAGAGGAGCCAATTAACCTACCTGCATGTCTTTGGAGCTTTCAGACTATTAGCACATCTGCGGTGCATGCACACAGATGTAACATTGTTCCGGCACACCGCCCTTACTCACATACTGCACATGTGTGCCAGTGTTTGGTGAAAAATATATTTAAAACAGGAAGGGCAAGAAGTGTTTTGCTGGATAGATATGCAAAGTTATCTTTGACATAAAATCCTACCTGCTGCTAATTTTTCCTTTTCAAGTTTACTTCCGCTTTATTATGTGCAATTTACAGTAAGTCACCATCACAATCTACTAGTTTCATACAGGTAGTGACAGACATTAGTAATTTGCTGCATTTCACTACCTTTTTTTCAGATTCAGGCTATTTTTCCAGCAGTTATCTAAGCTGTGCTTGTCAACTATAGTGCCAGTGATGAAAATGAGAGAGAACAGATATGCAAAGTTTTCTTTGACATAAAATCCTACCTTCTGCTACTTTTTCCTTTACAGGTTTAGTTCCGCTTTAATTTACAGTAAGTCACCATCAAAATGTATTTTTTTGAAGAGAACACATGCATCAACTGTAGTAAACCACAGCAATCAAATTTCCTCTTTCATTAGTCTATAAGTCAGAAGTCAGACTAAGGGAAAGTTCAACGTCTCCATAAAAGTCAAAATCATGAGACAACCTTTTCTTATTTTGACTTCATCTCTATAATCCTGGTATTAAATCTACTTATTTTCTAATTTTAATAACATTCAAAATGAATATGTTTTATACATTGGAGCTCTGTTATATATGTTTATTCTTCTGTTCTCTCTCTTCACTCTTATTTTGTGTGATATATGACTGTCAAAAGGTAATCACATCACAACCTGCATAAATCTCTACATAAATGTATATATACTGTACTGCCTGGGGGAAAAAAATGTCACCACCTGGATTTAGTTTTGTTATGATCTGGGGTTGCTTCAGTTTTTCAGGTCTAGGTTCAGCAACGTTATGTCCCCAAGAAATGGGGACTGAATGACCAGGTTTTCCATCAATTGATTTTTTTCTTCCCTGATGGCACGGGTATATTCCAAGATGATATTGCCAGGATTCATCAGGCTCAAATTATAAAACAGTGGTTCAGAGAACATGATACATCATTTTCACACATGGGTTGGCCACCACAGAGTCAGCGGCGTCACAAGGGGGGGTGCGGCCCGTACTGGGTGACACCAAAATGACTCACAGTCACAGTATTAAACCTACATAAAATAGACCCATTCATACTTATGCGCATGCATTGTTTGATGTGCTGACGTGTGTTATAGCACCTGTATTTATTCATTTCCTCTAGGTTTTTAATGAGTGTCCATGCACTAAAAAACAAATCTGACCCCTATTTTATCCCAAAGTAGCGCAACACAGCTTGTGTATTTTAAAGGGTCAAGTGCATTATTGTGTGGATAGGCATTAGGGGCACATTAGAAATGAATGGGAGAACCCCAAAAATGCCCGCATCCAATGCACGTTAATAAGCATTACAACATTTGAAATTACAGTCACTGGCAGCTTTATTAGGTACAACTGTTCAATTACTTGGTAATACAAATTGCTAATCAGCCAATCAAATGGCAGCAACTCAATGCATTTAGGCATCTAGATGTGGTGAGTTCAAGCCGAGCATCAGAATGTGGAAGACAGGGGATTTAGGTGACTTTGAACATGGCATGGTTGTTAGTGCCAGACGGGCTGGTATGAGTATTTCAGAAACTGCTGATCTACTGGGATTGTCACACACAGTCATCTCTCGGGTTTACAGAGAATGGTCTGAAAAAGAGAAATTATCCAGTGAGCGGCAGTTGTGTGGACAAAAATGCCTTGTTGATGTCAGAGGAGAATGGGCAGACTAGTTTGAGATGATAGAAAGGCAACAGTAATTCAAATAACTATGCGTTACAACCAAGGTATGTAGAATACCATCTCTGAACACACAACACATTGAACCTTGAATCAGATGGGCTACAGCAGCAGAAGACTACACCGGGTGCCACTCCTCTCAGCCAAGAACAGGAAACGGAGGCTACAATTCACACAGGCTCACCAAAATTGGTCAATACTGTAAAATGTTGGAAGAAGGTTGCCTGGTCTGATGAGTCTCGATTTCAGCTGCAACATTCAGATGGCAGGGTCAGAATTTGGCGTAAACGACGTAAAAGCATGGATCCATCCTGCCTTGTATCAATGATTCAGGCTGGTAGTGGTGTAATGGTGTGGGGGGATATTTTCTTGGTACACTTTGGGCCCCTTAGTACCAATTGAGCATCGTTTAAATGCCATGGCCTACCTCAGTATTGTTGCTGACCATATCCATGCCTTCATGACTACAGTGAACACATCTTCTGATGGCTACTTCCAGCAGGATAACGCGCCATGTCACAAAGACCACATCATCTCATTTCTTGAACATGACAATGAGCTCACTGTACTCCAATGGCCTCCACAGTCACCAGATCTCACTCCAATAGAGCACCTTTGGGATGTGGTGGACCGGGAGATTTGCATCATGGATGTGCAGCCGACAACTCTGCACCAAATGCGTGATGCTATCATTGTAATACGGACCAAAACCTCTGAGGAATGTTTCCAACACCTTGTTGAATGTATGCCATGAAGAATTAAGGCAGTGCTGAAGGCAAAAGGGGGTCCAACCTGGTACTAGCAAGGTGTACCTAATAAAGTGGCCGTTGAGTGTATATTGAGCATATATTACAAAGATGTAGTACTCTGTAAGCGCAAAGTGGAGGGGGAGCAAGGCTGAAGGGACTGGTCTGGGAGCCAGCCGGGATTGTGGTTCAGATGAGTATAACTGTTATTTTAGCTGCCTAGACAAAACGAGCACGTAGCCGTAGCTCCACTGAAGGGGTTAAGATTTGATTTGCCAAGTGTTCTGCTTTAAGTACACATATAAGGAGTTGTTTTACCTGCCCTAGTATTTGTTTTATTGTCCATCAGGTCCCAAGATTTTCACAGCTCTGCCGCACAACGCAACCCTATCTAGCAGGGCAGAGGACCAGATTTTTCTCTACTGCAGCTAAGTAACACTTTCAGGTCTTGTCCCTCCCCCAGGCTGTAGTAACAGTACACTACACAGTACAGTACACTGTACACTGACTACACAGTACACTGACAAGCTCATCTCTCACTCTGCTCTCTCCTCCCATAAACATACACATTGTTAGCATATCAGCACTGCAGCACAACTGATTGGCTCCCTGTGCTCAGGGCTGGATTTCCCACAAGGCCAACCAAAGCCCGGCCTCGGGGCAGCAGGGAGTAGAGGGGCAGCAGGGGTGTGGAATTCCTATCTCCCGATGCCCGGAACATGCAGTTCTGGGCGCTGGGCAGGTAGTTGTTGTCTACATTTAGCCCTGCTTTGGGCAAGCAGGGCTAAATGTATAGCGGGGAAGCAACCACTTGTTTTGTACAAGTGATCTCGGCGATGTCGCTGAGATCACTTGTTTGCAGCCTACAGGTCTGCCATTCTCCATTCGGGGTTGGCGGGTAGGGGGAGTAAATCCGGCCCTACTTGTGCTGCTTCTCCCTTTCCCATTCCGCGCTCTGCTGTATAGGGACTGCAAGAGGCTGATACCAGGTCACATTCAGGTACCGATACTGCTTGCATTGAAAGTATCTCCCTTGGTTACTTTCGTTATTTCAGCCTACAAATGTACCATTTTTACTAATACAGGAGCAGTGGGATATTCCAACTTTATTTGCCATAAACATTCCAAATGTTTGTTTTTATCATTCAGTTTGAGTCAAATACATGACACATTTATGAACTGTAACATTTCTCTCCACGAGTTTATTAAGAAACTCCAACAATCCTCATAAAATATTCCAAATATATTACATATTTGTAATGGTTTATGAGGATTTTTGTCGTTTCTTAGAAAACTCATGGAGAGAAATGTTATAGTTCATAAATGTGTCATGTATTTGAAGCAGTAACACATGCTCTGGAATCCCGGTGATCTGACAAACTCCAGCTACGTTCCAGATAACAGCAAAAAATGCTGATGTTTTACTTCACAACTCCGGCTGCACCTGTTCAATGTTTTATTGAATGGCAGACCAGTCTGAGGATTTCTGTTTTATTTATATAATCCTGGCATATTCCGCAGCACTCCGAAGAGCCCATAAAGAACAATTCATGCCACAATCCTGTACTTGATCATCTAGATTGGAGGGTAGAAGAGACATCAGGGGTCTATTCTCTCCATAGAGAGAACATGTCACCTCCCAGTCCTATCTCATAGGTGAACTCTGGCCCCCCAACAGTGGTGCAACTACAAATCCCATTTGGTATTGCAAGACACTGACAGCCACAGGCATGAGGCAAATACATGATAGGATTTGTAGTTTCGCTACAGCTGGAGGGCCAGAGTTTGCTTGCTTCTGCATAGGGGCGTGTTAGCCCCCTTGTGATAGCAATACAGTTAAAGTGGGGGAAAAAAAGTGTTAAGAATAATAAAATAAATACGAGAAAATACATTGTACAAATAGAAAAAAATGTATAAGCAACCCCACCGCCCCGCCATCTGCATGTGAATGCAAACACACATACAGGGCATGCATGTCTACATAATGTTGATTGCGCCTTACATGTTGGGTATCGCTGTGAACGATGTAGAGTGCAATAAGTCTAGCACAATTTGCTGTTAACTCTAAACTGTTGAGCAGTAAAGGCTTTTTAAAGCTTTGCCTGGACAATTGGACAATTTTGAGTAGCATAGTTTTTCACCATTGCATGGGCGTGTACACTTTTAAGGCTTCTCATGTTTGGTATTTATTTACTTCACATGACCCCATCGTTTATATTTTTCAAAACAATTGGGTATTATATTGTGTTTATGTGCACTAACATTTGTTGTAGTGTTTTTCCTACAAAAATATTGATTTGATAAACATCTGCATGATTATAGTGCGACATAAAAAATATACATCCATTGTTTTATTCTAAAGAGCCTCTACTTTCAGGAAATACATTTTCTATCCAAAAACTCAGATTTTACCATTTGTGTGAAAAATGTAAAAACTGCTTTGGGCTTAAGGTGGTTAAGATACTAAAACTATAAATTTCGAGGGGGTGCTTAATTTGTGGCCCAGGAACCATAGTCTTCAGATCACACTGTCCCCCAGGTAACCCAAGACTTACACTACTGATTACTAGGGATGCATGATACCGTTTTTTTGGTATCGAGTACCGATATTTGTTTTCAGTACTCGCAGATACCGAGTACCGATACCAGTGCATTGTGCCGCGATTATCAGGAAGGCGGGCGGCTTCCTTATTGCCTGTGAAGCCGGTGTTATAGTAAAAGAACACCGGCTTCAGAGGCTGCCTGGCTTCCTGACCAATCAGGAAGCCAGGAGGCGGGTCATAATCTACCGCCCGGCTTCCTGATTGGGAAGGAAGCTGGCTCCATGCTCCCTCGGCACTGCCAGTCAGAGGTCATCATGCGGTCTGGAACATACAGAAGAGTCCATCAATGGAGAAAGGATCAGAAGGCTTAATTTAAAACAGCACATTACAGCAGGAAGAAAGCTTTAACGCATTTCAAGACACATCAAGGCTTTCTCATTGCTATCCTGTTTCAAATAAAGCCTCCCATTTTTTTACTCAATTTGTGGACTTTTCTTTTGTATGTCCATTGGATTTACAGCTTGGCAAAGCTGGAGAGCCAATGATCAGGAGAGAGTGTGATTGCTAACCAATCACCTTGCAGCCGTGGTATCTGTTTGTGTATGAGGTTTGAAACGCTTGTTTTCCAGCCATCCTTAAAGGTCAAAAACTAAAAATAAATATTTATTTCTATATTGAATTTTCATAAGTTCTATCCCACTCTTAATTACCATATTAATATGGAAGTTTGTAAACTTTATTAATGAAGATGCCCATAGAATGTACTTTCTCAATGCACTGACACAATTTTACTAAGCCCTGCAAATATGCACTTCCAGCCTTCTGAACTACAACTCAACCTTTAATCAATGTAACATTATCATTGCTTTCTGGAAGCAATGCATCATGGGATATGTAGTTTTGAGAATATTAGATTACATTACATCAAGCACACACTGGGGATCCAGGAAGTTGTTCAAGGTGATGGGCAGATGGAAGGAAGCACTCACTACATAGAAGGGAGTTTTTCAAGTAAGCTTTGATTGCATTATCAAAAACAACTCTAGTATGTATTCCTATTACAATGCTAATATTATAATAGGACAGTATATTCTGTGACTTTAGAACTCCATTAAGGTGGGCTTGTATGTACAGACGTCTTTATGGATAACCAAAAGAATGGAGGTTCCTTAGATTTCATACAGCCTTCCGGTTGTATATAAATAAACTAATATACTAAAACCCCAAATTATGATTGGTTAGCCTGGGAAATAACACATTAATGCTCTTTATACCTTGTTACTAAATGAAGCCCCATAGTGCTATAGGCATGTCCCTTTTGTGGGTATGATGGTATAATTATATAATGTGATGAAGTCATCATACAGTAACGTTCCCTAGAATCCATCATTCATTGTGTTCATCCATAAACTCCCCGCTTCCACCTTTGTGTGGAGAAGCTTCTGATTGCCCCTCGGAGCACAATGATGTTAGGAACCCCTCAGGTTTATAATAGTTGCAACACAGCACAGTGTTTCCTTCCTATAAATAATTGCAACACTGGCCTGCTGGTTTTTCTGGTGAAACGATGAAAACTGTTGTATTTGCAGACTTCCTTATAGCAAAAAAATAAACGAAATTCTAATGTAAAACTTTCGTACCGTGAAAACGGTAGAAAAATGCAAAACTCAATCTGATATCTTAGGTCCCCAGGAGACATTTGCCATAATGTGCTGGTATACAAAGCATATTAGCACATTATGGCTGACCTACCTTACAAGTAATCCTCTCCAGTGCTGCAATGTCAGTGCTTTCCTCCACTGGCGGTACTTCCATCTGCTCCCTTTGTTCTTCTGGGTTCGGGCGCCTTCGGCCTCTTAATTGGCAAGGGCTGTGTACCCAGATAGCAAGCAATTGAGCTGCAAGTTTGAAAATCACTTGCTAAACTATTGCTAGACTTGCCAAGCTTCACAATTTTGTTGCACAATTACAGCAAGTCTGCATTGCAAGTCTCCAAATCAACGTGCTTTGCAAAAGTGCTGTACACTTGCAGAGCTCTTGCTAAGACCTGCAGAACTCTTGCTGTAGACTTACCAAGCAAATTTGCTACAAATTCAAAAAGTGTCAACTAGAACTTGTGCTGCAAGTGTTCTGCAAGTCTACAACTTGCCAGGAATGTGTGAAGCAAATTAACAAGAATTACAGTTTAACCCTGCCACAAGTGTGTGGCAAGTTATTTTTGCTATCTGGGTACCTGCATACAGCACTTTTTCTCCATACATTCCTATGGACAGAAAAACACACCGGCTGGGGCTTCTGGGCACTGCAAATATAGGCATGTTTTATGCTGCATGCCAATTCATCTGTATTTGCGTCTTGTGTGCATGGGCCCTTATAGAGATTCACCGTCTCTATTTATCTAGGTGACCATTATCATAAAGAGTTAAAGTGAAAGAAAATCACAATTTTTAGTTGTCAGCAAAATAGGAATAAAGGGGAAATCGTTCAAACCTCCTCATAGGGACACTTGCTCTAGTGAAAACTGTCTAAGAGGGGACTTCCTTCACTGTGCTGTCCCTTGTGATCTTGTGTTGGACAGGAAGTCCAGGGAAGCCAGCTGTTCGAAACCATGATGACTAATTATTTTGGCAAAAATTTCAAGAAATACTTTCCCAGACAATGTGTATTTGTTTGATCTGGATTCATTATTGAAAAAAGGTTTGAGAGTTTAATACTGCTTTAAGTAACAAGTGCTTTTATTGTTCTAAATACAGCACTTAGTACCTGTAGGTGATCTTTCCATTTCTAGGAGGGATTTTTCAGCCAAAAACTAAAGACGTAAGTACAAATAAAATGTAAATCATTTTCCACTTTTCTAATGAAGAGCGATTGCGTCAACACTGTGAGTCTTACATCACACAACAATGTGGTGAACACTGATAAGATGTTAGGACTTCCGTCACTATCAGGAATCCAAGTTTTGTAAGAAAGTAAAAACTTCCACATGGCTATTCTAACATTGACGCTACATGACTGAACTGAGCATCACCAGGGAAAATTAGAATTGTCATAAATTAGGACTGACACACAACAATATATCTTCCAATATACTGTATCTCCAATCACTACGATATTTATAGGACAAAGTACAAAGTAAAGATCCATTTGTTCTGGACATGTGCCCGAGAATCCAACCAAACTGGTAATGATAAATACCAAGGTCACTGTTTGGGCTGTTTCAAGGACAGGTAAATCCCGTAACTGTTGGCAAGATGTATGACTGACCTATAGGACAAACTCTGAAGTCAGTGATGCTAATAAATTACATTAGAAAACAATGAAAAGTAGAAAAAATAAACATTCCAACTGTACAAAACCCAAAAAAATCTATTAATGGAGTTCTATAGGGTCCAGGAGTGGAATTTTAAAATATTTTCAACGTACATGCCATGTATCCTCTGGACCATGAGCTTTGCTGGCGATGCACGGTCCAACCTGGCACAATGTTGCATGTGTGATGGTCATGCCAAACTATACTTCCTTTTTTGGTCGCCATATTTGACATCTTTCACCCACTTTTCTCTATGTCCGTCAAAGGTTTCCCTCGACTGGTTTTCTTGTCTATGTGAAGTGGGCCCATTTCCCCCGCCAAGAAGAGCATCCTAAGGTTCTTTCTAGTGGCAACAAGAGTGGTAATACCGAGGCACTGGAAGTCAACCACTCCTCTGTCTAAACAAGAATGGGTGACTGAAATGCAACTGGTGCAAGAACTTACCACCAATCTGTACAAGCAGCAGGAACAGTTTCGCAAAGTCTGGAGCATTTGGATACACTTAATGCACCATGAAAGGGTTTTGCGTATTACTAGACTCTTGATAGGCTGGTGTTCCACACTGAAATAGGGGTTCACTGTGGGCCTTGGGTTCAGTGATTGACTCCTTTTCTTTTTCTTCTTCTCATTCCCTGGCTCTCTTTAACTTACACTCTCTGGTGTCTTTCTTCTAGCTTTCTTTTTCTACATTATCTGACTCTTCTGGCTTTTCATAAAGTTTTCTTATGGGAATACAGTTTGGTAGACTAATGGATATGTCAACTATGGGTACTTTTCCTCTTTTGAGCATACTCAGTTGATACTAACTTTGTTTCCCTTTTTTGTCCTTCTCTGTTAATGTTTTTGTAAACCTGAAATAAACATAATTTTAAAAAAGTTACCTATATTCTCATAGTGCACTATGAAACTGTTATTCTGGCATAAGCCGCCGGCATCCAAAGTATCCAGTTTGGGTGCAGACCCACTGTTCCTCTGCCCAACACATTTTTCAGCACTGGACTTTGTTGGCGACCAGCCACTGAAACTAAACCCATCGTGAACACTTGTTCCAGGTCAGTGACTTAATAGGTACCATGGCCATGGTGAGGATGAGAGACCTGGAACCTGCACCTTTAATAAAATTTACCAATGTCGTCTCCTATTTTTCTGTCATCACAGGTTCACTTTAAGCCACAACTTTATCCAATCCAACTCTGCCTTAATCATATTTGAATGGCAGGCACTTACTTTTGGTGAGGCCCTTTCAGTTCTCCATACCTAGGACTGCCAAGAGATATGTAGTTAGGGTATCACAGATACAACCATGTTACAGTCTCAAGAATTAAAGTAGAACTGAAGCCAAAGCTGTTTTGTTTTGGATAGGGTAAGGGAGGGTCATAACCTCTGTCAACCTTTTTTGCTATCTGTATCCCATTGGGAGATGTTCCTTCACTTCTGTCCGATAGCCACAACAGGAAGTAAGAGAACTCTCCAAAGAAAAAGGAAAATCTTTGGTGGTCTGTTGTCTTCATTGAAAGGTTCCCCATATGCTGATAACCCAAAATCTGGGATTTCCTTTCCCTTTCAGTAATAATGATCACCAGGACAAATAGAGAGGGTAAATTTCCCTAACGGGGACACAGACAGCAATTAAAACCTGACAAGTGTCCTAATCCCTCTCCACTCCATCCAAAACTAAAATAAAATGTTTTGGCTTCCGGTGCACGTTTAAACATCTAACTGCTATGTGCAGCGACTTTCTTTTTGCTTTTATTTCTAGATTTTAAATAAATAAACCACAGATTTCTTCCCCTTTTGTGACCTCTTGAATATTTACCACAAAAAAAATCACATAAGGTTTAGGGGGTCAGAGGAATGAAATCTAAAAAATTATTGAAGCTGTTAATAAAGGATGAGACAGTACCACATTTTCAAGACAGAACTGTCTGAAGCACTTGTGCTCTACTCCAGCTCTCATAAACATCCCACATGAATATAAACTAGAGCTCTAATACATTGCACAGCACTTACATGAAGCTCTGCAGATAGACCAGAACTAGGTCACCCACTCTCATTGGAATTACAGAAACTTAAAAAGTTTACTTGAAAAGGGGTCCTCTGCTTCAACCCCCTCCAATAAAGGGAGCGTTCATAGAGACAACTTAGCCTGGGCAATTTCTGTGCTATTTCATTTGTTTTTTTAAGTGCGTTTTATTATGTAAGGCACAGCTGAATGCAATACAAAATTCAAAATGCATATACAAATATGTATTTATTACCAAAATTGGGAATTTTAGAAATGTGCAGAGGCTGCACTGTACTTATATTAGTTATATAAATGCTACCAAAATTGGTTCCATCTTCATCATCGCTTTGGCCCTCCAGCTGTGGTAAAACTACAAATACCATCGTGCATCTGCCTCTGGGAGTCATGCCTGTGCTGTCAGTCTTATCATTTCTTATGGGACTTGTAGTTCCACAGCAGCTGCAGGGCTGGAGTTTGGCTACCCCTATTCTGTGCCTTGTCATAAGCAACAAGAAGATTCCAGTTATCAGTTACACTGTCTCTTTTCATGTTGATATAGTGCCCTTGAAGGACCATTATATTTCAAGTGTATCTAAACCCAAGAACAAACATTTAATATATTGCAAATTGGCAGAACTCAGATGAGGTGAGTGCATTTGTTTTCCATTATTGTAGCAAAGAACACTTTTCCTGTCCTAGTGTGACATCACTCATTGACCATACAAAAAAACAGCATTATCTCCATAGGATAGGTTTACAAAAACCTCCTCCTATGCTTTTCTCCGAAACACAGAGATGAAGTGTTCTGTATTCCTCGGAGATATAAAGTGTATCTAAACCCAAAAACAACATTTTCATACGTTACAGTTTGCCAGTCATCATATGTGGTAGCTGAATTCGTTTTCTCTTTTCTTTTCCGAATCGCGGTAAAAAAAACGCGCGACAGACGCGCATATGCAATACGCCTAGGTGTGAACCAGGCCTAATTTTGACTTGTTAATCCAATTAGAAACATACTTCCTAACCTAGGGTTCCAACGTACACTTACAGTATGCAGACATCTCAACTCTCCCCGATGTTCCGGTAGTCTCCCGCTATAAGATAGCGTCTCCCGGACACCCGGGAGAGAAACATTTTCTCCCGGAAAGGTTTACTCTGCTTTATCTAGCAGAGTAAACCTTTCCCTGCCATCTGTTTTTTGGTTTTTCTTGATATCGGGGCCGCCGTCTGTCAGAAAAAGAAAAAAAAAAAAGGCAAAAGGGATGAATAGCTAGATTGCTATTGGCTATTTCAATTTGCACTAGCCAATAGCAGACTAGCTATTGCACCCAACCACTGCTGCTGTTAATCAGCAGACGTGTACCTGGAGTTCTCCATCAGGTCCTCCTCTGCTGACTGACAGCAGCAGAGGGTGGGTGCAATAGCCAGCTTGCTATTAGTTATTGCAACATGAAATAACGAATAGCAATCTAGCTAATTATTCCTATGTTGATTTTTTTTTTTTATTCTGACGGCAGCAGCTGTCAGAATACTAAAAAACAAAAAGCAGACAGCAAGGGAAGCATTAGCTTCTTTGCAATCTGTATGCCATCATTTCAGGGGGGTGCTCTGTTCCTTGTTGTTGTACCCCCCTCGTGGTAGGGCAGATGGGGGGGGACAGTGGGCACCTGTCTGAAATGAGAAGGGCACCTGTCTGAAATGACTTTTTTGAAGTTGGGATCCCTGAGTATGGTATGGCAGATCAGTATTGTCACCATAGGCTGCTCTCCTGATTTGGACTAAACAGCTCCCCCTTACATATCTCCATTACATAGAATGAGCTGTTTTGTAGTACACATAAAGTAGCTGGGAAGACTGATAACATTATTACAATTTTCAGATATGTACACAGGAAGTTACATGGATACTGCAATTCTGGCAGGATCAGATATTTCCTGTACTTGCAGAAAATATATGTGGCCTGAAAGAGACCACATCTAGGGACCGCTCAGCTGCAATAAATACAATTTTTGTTTTTGGGTTTAGATATACTTTAACTGATAAGAATGCAGTAAAGGAAGAAAGCGCAGAAAGTTATTAACCAACAAGATTTCTGGCAGGATCAACAGGTGTTTTTTGCACTTATCGAACAGATATAACAAAACACTTCCAATGGTATAAATATTGTAACAGATTAAAAGAAAGCAAGTAAGAGAAGTTTATTTCTAGGGGACATACCCCTTAAATAAATGCACCAAAATATCAGATTTTGTACTTAGTAAATAGGCATGTGTTAGATAATGTTTCATAGGGAGATCTCAGCCTGCAGTCAGAGTTCTGCTCTTTTGCCCTAACATCCAGGTTAGCATTGATTCATGGCTGGCCTTAAGTATGCGCATGGGCTTTTTCCCATGTTTCTGTTATAGAGTATGTCAAGTCAAATTTAAACATTTGTACAATGAATTCATGTGACGGATATAGTACAGTATATGTATGAGAAGAACATGACATCATAGAAGCCACTTTTTTTTTTCTGTTTTCAGACCTGCTGTGTTGTGTTTGAGTAGTGTGTGTGGCCAAATACAGCAATGAAAATGTCAAATCTGGCACATGTACAGGGGGAGGGGGGGTGGTACCACACTTGCGCTTATCTACTGAAATCAGTGTCAATAGTCTAGTGCTCCCTGTGCATTCCTGACATGCCACAAATGATTCCTGACACTTGATGTGTAAAACTTCCATACTTTAGTTCCAAATGGCTCAATCAGTACACGGTCAGAGGCTTCATGTTATGTTACATTAAAAGGATCCTAGAGTGTCATGTCTACATTATAATTCTCATTCCGTTCCATCGCTCCTCTGGGCTGACCTGCTTTCTCACGGGAGTCATCTTGAAGATTTTTTAAAGTTTTACACAATTTTCCCAAAAGAAATGGACTGTAGTATTTTTAGTGTTACAATTAAGTTATATCATATCGATTTTAAACTACACGTAATTCTCACTGGAGCTTTTCTAATAAAAACAAAGGAAATGGTTCTATTACATTGCTGCGTTGGCACAATGAGTCAAAACGGCATGCTCTGCTATTTAAACATATTAATATAACTACTAAGGACACCTGAATATCATTTAAAATGTATTGTTTAATTACTCTCACAGGTGGGCTGTTTGGGATATCAGATGGGCTCTGCAAGGGCATAACTAGAAATCACAGGGCCCCATACAAAAGTTTGCTATGGGGTCCTGTGACTTCTAGTTGCGCCACTGATTTGTTTTATTTGGGTGGATCTCACAGGAAATACTATAGAAAACCTCAAGGATGGGTTCATAGCTAATGCTCAATTCTAAGGTGGATCTTTGCCTGTACTATTAAAAATTCTCCTGGCACAACACTGCATGGGCAAGATTGTTATGTATACTCACTGTATCACTGAAATTCAAGGAGGTTGATTTACTGAAGGCAAACAGTGTGTTAACTTTGCATAGGAATTTCCCCTTAGCTTAGAGAATGAGGTAGAAATTCAAAGAATATGTAATCACGAGCAAGGAATTTTTTTTTTGTACATGATTAGATGATGGGAGGCAGCAGAGTTTCACCTCATTTACTAGCAAAGTAAACATTCCTTTGTATTGCGAACAGACTATCTGCCTTTTGTACATCAACTCCACCATCTACCATAAAAGTATAAAAATAGCAATACATAGTCTATGTGATGGTAAAACCTTGAATATAACTATCGACCGCTGTGAGAAATGATCTGACCAGGAAATGTGCAACCCAACTCATTATATGAGTATGCACCATACCACGGAAATATTGGGACTGCATTCTAATGCACCATCCACCCCAGCACTACAGACACTACAGTATTGGTCTCTAGGCAGTGTGTCAGGTGGGTGCTGGACATCCTGTATTGTAGATTATCTTTAGAAATTGACATTGGAAGAATGCCCAACCCATGGAGGGACCTGTCCATATGGGGATTGTGTAGGTGAAGTATCTGGTAATCCTTCTGGTGTTCCTCACCTGCCCGCTTATATGTATCTTTGGGATTTGGGCATTGATGACTGCCGTGATAATTTTTATGAAGATATTGAAACTGTCTACTGAATGTACAAGGATGATTTAAATTTACACTGCGCACCAAAAAACAAGAAAGAATAGTCCTGCTGTAAAATTAAATTTTAGTTAGGAAGAACCCTACTGCACAATGGACAACAAATGGGGATTGCATTGTGTAGGACATGTTGCAGAAGGGCAGAGGGTCCTGCTGTACTCTAATTAAGAGGAACCAGTAAACGTATTCTTGCTACACACAGTGACCACAAGGAAGGAAACTATAGAAGTGACTAAACTGAGAAAACAGGAGACAATGGGTTGTAGATTTCCGACATCATGGAGATAAAGTGGTGCAACAGAATAACTGCCCTCTAAAATTTGCCATTAGATCTTGATTTCTTCAGGTAATAACAAAGGGTCCCCTCTACAGCATTCTTGTAAACCAAAGTAGAACCCTTTTCCTGTAGCTCTTTTCATTGCTTGGAGGACTAAGAATCAAGCCCAAAATATTCATTGATCATATTATATCTGACTGGATAAGTAAAATAACCTGTCAGCTCTTTAGCTATAATACCAGGCGGCTGTAAGAAGGATTCCCTCTGTGTTATAAGGAGGGATTAGAAGCACATTTCCAAATATATCAGAATAGATATGACAGGAAAATTTCCTATATGGATACATAGTTTATGATTAAGCGCAATGAACTCATCACGGATGTATTAGTTAAACTGGCAGGTTAGAATAACTGCATGCAGTTTGATATGTCATGCCTTCTTTAATCTCTGCCTGGGAGCCAATTAAGGCATTTAGAATACTCCCATATCCTGGCTATGTACAGACTTCATGAGACAAGATGATACAAAATTGAGATTAAGTCTGCTGTTAGAGTGTCAGTAGATCTCATAATAATCTGAAAATAAATGAAAGGCTTAGAAGGAATGTCTATCCCTTCATTTCAATGCTGAGTCCATTGGGATACGGTATGGGTCAAAATTTGACAACAGAAGAATTTATAGAACTCTAGACAGAGTACAAATGTAAGGGATTCGTTGATAAGATCAGATCTAGAAGATAGTATATCTACACAGATACCAGAAAGGACCCCTTTGGTACCCAGTTTTATCTGAGCTGTTGTTACCTTCACAATGTAATTAACAGGGTCACATTTAGGTTTAATCATACAGGTACTATTAGGGTGAATGGATACTACATGTATGAGCCGGAATTTGCAATATATATTTTGCAGTGTTTGCTTTATACTGTGTAGAGGAACTCAACTCCAGATTAACCGTCTTGAAAGTCATTTAGAGACAATAATAGAGATTTACCTGTCCCCAAACACTTGGCACAATTTACTTAAATGGCTCAGTGAAAGCAGTTAAGCAATCTGTCTTTTTAACATCAGATGGAACATTTACAGAGAATGTTTGGTTAAAGTCACATTCACTGCTTTATAAACAGACCCTACAGTGACCATCTGGAGTGTGGTCATACTGCTCATATGACTGAAGGAACTTGCACACCTTCAATGATACAAGCATTCCAATGCTAGATATGTTACCAACATTCACAGGAAGGTATACATGAAAAAAGTAAACAATCTGATACATTGCAATTAGTACATTGCATTGACTCTTTCCAACTACTCCTGCTGGCCATGCAGTAGTATGCACTGCTAGTGTGAACAGACACTCACTGTTAGCGCTTGTTCACACAAGCCACATGCTACAATACATGAATGCTGGTGTGCACTGTGTAGAGTCAATCAAGGTCATCCCAATAATGAGGCTGTTGTACCATGGTCACTCTGCTGCATAATGTTTGCAGTGTGCCTACCACCCCCTTTCCGGCCAGAGTGCCCCAGGTTGCTAAGAGCCAGGTGGGGAGATGTGTAAGGGCCATACACATCTCCCTGCCCAGCCCTTAGCAACCTGGGACACTCTGGCTGACGTTCCGTCCATCCTCTACCAGGAGTTGGGAGGGACACTGGCCAGAGCATAACAGGTTGCTAAGAGCCGGGAGATGCAAAGCCATATATATCTACCCACCCAGCTCTTAGCACCTGGGACGATCTGGCTGTAATCCCCCCAGCTCCTGGCAACCTGGCTGTCCAGTATGCAGTGGTTGTCCAGTGTGCAGCAGACAAGGAGCTAGCTGGAGCCCAGGGTAGCCCGCCCGTACAGGCAATACACGGGGTTCCGGGTTGTTCATGCAGTCCATGACAGACCCTGTGTGGCAGGCAGTGCCTGTCCCTATAGGTATATGTGTGTTGTGTAATGCTGCTGATCGTGGCTTGATGTGACCCTGTGGCTGATCACCTTGGTGCTGCTACCTGACCTTTTGGGACTTTTAGTGTTCCAAGCTGTGCACATGGCAGTGCAGCCCCAGCATTATAGCCATCTATGCCTAGGTGTGATATTATGGGGATCAGGCTGATGTTTTCAGTTCATGGACTCTCTGCTTCCTATAAAGTGCAAGTTATTCTGAATGAACTCCCACGTGCGGGAGGTATGTCATCAATCAAGATGGCTGAAGATCCCCAACCATAAAGAAGACCGTGAGAAGATGATGGCGCTGGCGGCAGGGTGCTCTTGAACATCGCTGGATGGGAGTGTATAGCACCATTTAACTAGCCATGTACAGTAGGTGTGATATGTGCACTATTTATGTATATTTAATAACAACATTGACATTTAAAGCTGGCTTGAAAAGGAACCTTAGTGGTTTGCCATAGTTATCATCTCAAGGAACAGATGTATAGATTAAAGAACAGCGATAGATTGAGGTTTTCTAATATTCACTGCTGTGGACCCATGTGCTGCAGACTGAATGCGCCTAACCTGTAAATGATCACACTGTGGAAAGTTGCTTTCTTCATCATTGTTTAAAGTTCAACTCCAGAACTTAGGGGGGGGTAGAGTGGGGAAGGATTAGAAGCTGAGTCCACTTTATCTTGCTGCTTATGGCTTTCTTTTTCACATTTCCCCTCAATTCTGTCTAAGTAGTAGATGTCAGACAGAACAGGAAGTGACAGGAAATCGCCCCACATCCTGTCTATTTGATGAGCGAGAGACAGAGCGAGAACTGAGGGAAAATCCCTCCAACAGGGCACAGACATGTCAGGAAACAATAAAAGCAGATTTTGTAGCACAATGAGGAAAGTTAAGAGTAGCCAGGCTCCAGCTGTGGTGAAACTGCAAATCCCATCAGGCATTGCAAGACTCTGACTGCCACAGGCATGACTCCCAGAGGCAGATGCATGTTGGAATTTGTAGTTTCAACACAGCAGGAGGCCCAAAGTTTACCTACCCCTGGTTAAAAACCTCTATATCCACACAATGGAAATTACCCCTCACTAGGATTGCCACCTGTCCAGCATTCACCCGGACAGTCCGGGTTTTGAATGCTGTGTCTGGGTTTCATGGCAGCAGATACCCAGACACAAGATTTCAGGCAGACAAGGGCAACCAAAATTTGGATAGGTGCTACTGGCCCCCCACTGAAAATAACTTAACTGTGATATTTACATATGAATAAGTCACGACTCGTTCTCCCCAAAAAATGTGCGTCGCTAGAGTGTTCGGGTTTCGCCTGAAGAAAAGGTGGCAACCCTACCCCTCAAGTCCTGTCCTTGTGATGGGCATCAAGCAGGTGAGGCCTCTTTAGGGATGTAGGCAATTTAAATAGTCTTAATAGGGACAAATGTAGATCGATGGAGGAGCCCTCCGCACACCTCACAGCATTCCCGGCCAATAAGCAAAGTGATGCTCGTAGTGATAACCACGGATGGCGCCGTGCAAACACAGAACAAAGAAGCAGATCACCAGCACTCAATAACAAAGATGAATATGTCCTTTTTATTGGACAAAGACGTCACAGTGATCCAAAAAGCCGACGTTTCGGGGCCTCGCAGGTTCCCTTCCTCAAGGCGTGTAGGCAGTTGCCAGTGACAGGGCAGTCTTGCTGGCTGCAGGATAAAGTGGGATAACCAGTGTATATAACTACTTTCAGCCGATTTTGATATGTTTATGTGTAAATATGTTCAGAACTATTTAGCCTCTATAATTGTCTCCAGCACCATTTTGGAGAAGCCTGGTGTCCTGATAGGACAGGAATTCTTGGGAGATTTGAGCGGCCATTTTGGGGTGGTTATCTTATATAGGAAGCCCAACCACGTTTTTGTGCAGAACAAGTGTGAAAGTAGACACGGACAGGTACCTCGCTTGTGAGGGAGAGTTAGGAGAGTTCAGGGAAAGTGTTCCGGCCTGTGAGGGATAGTTCAGGGTTCCTACGGAGTCCTGCATCGGCAGTTCTGGTCGGATGAAAGACTCCAAGTGCTTATAGCCAAACCTGTGTCCGCGCTGTGAGTGCGGGAAGAGTGTGCCAGACTCGTATCTCGCTGTATGGAACGAATACCGCTGCTCCCGGGTAACGCGTTCTCCGCCTTTACCGATACACCTCGTGTGATTGGATTTGTACTTTGCCAGTTAGTGGGAGGTGCTGATAGTGCTAACGAATACTACTAACGTTGATATCAGAACTGACTGTACTGTGTACCTGTGTCTCCATGCTTGGAGTGAAACTGCTGACATTACTATTGTAAATACTCTTCCTACTACCGGCTCTCCGGTAATAAACGTTATCTTGTTCAAAAGACCATTACGTGTGATTACCTCTGTGAAGCCACTACACCCTAAGCCCGCTTACAGGTGGAAAGACGTGACAATATAATAACCCTCATACACCACATATATATCCCATGGAGTTAATCAATTAAGGATACACACACCCCCAGTCATGTCACAATGGCAGCAAAAAACGCCATATTTAAAAATCCAAAACGATTTAAAAACAACAAAATCATAACTGACAAAAATAATCGATAGATCTTACCCACAATCAGATGATCCAGGTCGGGGATGTGGCTGCATAGTGGTCATCATAGCCGTAGCGTAAGCATAAGGACACTCAATAGCAGGGATGCACCAATACCGATACTAGTATCGGTATCGGTGCCGATACCGAGTATTTGGGTGAGTACTCGTACTCGTCCAAATGCTCCGATACCTAGCATGAGTACTTCCTGTATCAGGAAGCCGGGCAGCGCATCATTACACACTGCCCGGTTTCCTGATTGGCCAGGAAACGGCTCCATGCTCTCTCGTCACTTGTGATGAGAGAGCATGGAGCCGACTTCCCGGCCAATCAGGAAGCCGGGTAGCGTGCAATGACGTGCTTCCCGATTGGTCAGGAAGCTAGCAAATCCGGAAGCCGGGCGCCGTGTAATGACGCAGCGCCCGGCATTCTGATTGGCCGGGAAGCCGGCGTCATGCTCCCTCATCATCTCATGAATCATAATATTAAGAAAGTGACCTTAAAGCATTAGTTTGTATTGCTTTAGAAAAAATGTGACCTGTCCCTTTAAGAAAAAGTATCGGTAATTGGTATCTGCGAGTACTTGATCAAAAGTATCGGTACTCGTACTCGGTCTTAAAAAAGTGGTATTGGTGCATCCCTACTCAATAGCATTGCACTCATCTGCGATCCTAGACTGCAATGCTATTGAGTGTCCTTATGCTTACGCTACGGCTATATGTGGTGTATGAGGGTTATTATATTGTCACGTCTTTCCGCCTTGAGGAAGGGACTCTGCGCGGCCCCGAAACGTCGGCTTTTTGGATCACTGTGACATCTTTGTCCAATAAAAAGGACATATTCATCTTTATTATTGAGTGCTGGTGATCTGCTTCTTTGTTAATAGGGACAAAGACAGCATTTAAAACCTGACAAAGGTTGTAACCCATCCCCACTGTTTTTAAAATGAAGATAAAAAAACACATTTTAGCTGGAGTTTGGAGCTTTAAATAACATTCATACTGCAAATTCATATCTATAGCCCTTGTTGTTTGGACAGAGGTGTTCTGACGGCAATGCTGTGGGCTTTTCCAACAACGTCACTTCATCCTAGGCCCGATTGTTGTTTCTATAGTAACAATCTCCACTCTCGCAGGTAGAATGCTGTGACATAGTTTTGTCAATTGATTCCTTACATGTATAGAGCAATAGCAAGTACGCTGACCAAAGGAACGGCTCTCGCAATGTAAAGTCACAAAACACCCAATACAATTTTACTTCACCAATACAATCCTTCGGCTGTGGCGTATTCTGACTTTTGTGTGGAATGTAAAGTAGGGTGAAATATGTTATGCTATTTCTGAAAATAATTACAATGACTATACCAGCAGTGCGGAATAAAAAAAACCCTGAATTTTTAAGTAAATGGTGTACTGTGCAAACTAATCAGAAGCACTCAACATGACAATTGAAGCATAAATTAAATACAAAAATAAGATACAGAAAAACACACTTGATTTGTGATGATGACAGCTTTGAAATTGAACGAGCCAAGGCTGAATAGCTGAAGAGAATATGAAAAAAAAAACAGCCAAATAGAAAAATAACTACAGTGTTATGATTCAGATTTGTGTGTGCGTATCAACTCAGATTTTGTGATTTGATTGGAAATGAAATCGATAAGTAGAAATGAGCTTGGACTTGGTGTGAATCCAATTCGCCTACATTCGCCCAAGCCCGCTCAAAACTCTGACTGCCACCACCTCCTCCTGACCCAATCAGTTGTAGGGAGGCATATTCCCAGCAGCTATACAACACAAAGGGGCAGAGACTCTGACTCTGTGCTGACTCTGACTCGGTGAGAGTTTTCAGGCGGGCTTGGGCGAACTCAAGCTAACTGGGTTCACACAGGCCCGGATTCCCCACAAGGCCACCGAGGCCCGGCGATGTCGCAGAGATCACATGTAAACAGTGTGCAGCCTCCTCCCCTCCCCCCTGCACTTACCTCTCTCCTCTGGTTCCTCCGCCGCCGAGTTTCTCACTGCAGTGAGCAGAGCGGCAGGGTTAAAACGAATCCTGCCGCTCCGTGTAGACCTTATACAGTGAGAGGGGAGAGCTGTGCTCAAGAAAGAGAACCTGTCACCTCCAATTGCTATCTCACAGGGGATTGTTTTCTCCTATGTGATAGCAATAAAGTTAGGTGAAAAAAAATTACATTGATTCAAAAAATTAAATAAATAAAAATTAAAAAAATAAGAAGAAATAATTAAATAAAAAGTGATAAAAAGTTTTTAAAAATATATAAAGATACAGTAAAAAAATTGACACTAACCCTGCCGCCCCTGCCATCTGGTTGCCATTCTCCATTGATGGGAAGGGGCGCATCGCAGAACCTGGCCTTGGAGCAGGAGGGAGAGTAAATCTGGCCCTGGGTTCACACCAAGCTCATCCTCATCTCTATCATTGAGCTATAATAAGCCCCACTTATTCAAATTATTTTAGGCATCAAACAAAGAGTTTTGGGCCCCGAACACACAAAGTCTACAAGCTTAAAGTGATACTAAATTTAGGCATTAAATCTTAAAAATGCATTCAAGGACCTTATGCTTTAAGAACAATGTATCTTATTTGTGTATCATTCAGCTGTAGATCCTCAAATCATTTGAATCCTTCGTCCTTCCTTCTGGAGAGTGGCTACTTTTGTTCCGCATGGTTCATGAGTGTGTTGTAAAGTAGACGCCGCTCCTAGCTCAATCCTATGATCGACTACAATCTCAATCCAATTGAGTAACCAACTAAATCTAACGGTATAGTCCATCACTGGAGCGAGCTTGGAGCGGTGGCTAGTTCAGTGGCTTGGATTTAAAATGCATCATGTCTCATTCAATGTTGTCTTTTCTCTTTTATCCACCTGAAAGTTTAAAGGTAGAATTGGATAGCTATAAGCAACACAGACCAGTCTTTAAGATTCTATCATGTACACAATGTAGTTTATAGTCAAGCAATGTACTTCTCAAGTGTTAAAAAACAAAAAGTAAACTTGGGAAAACAGATTTGTAGCTGTAAAGCATGACAAATATCCTCTTTCCACCCAGGCTACAGACCCAAGTAAGCAACTGATGTGCTCATTCAACTTGCATTGCATTTCAAGGTAAATTGAGTTACCACCTAGAACACCCTCCAGAGCCATAAGAGGTACATTCTATAAAATAAATAGCACTGTCTGTGAAAACTCCCTTCCCTAATTAGTTCTACACCAGATGTTAGATGCTCTCAGCTCACGTACTTCATGACTCAACATTTTTTGGGAGTAAAGTTGTGATTTTCCTTAAATAGAAGGGAGATAAAGAAACCACACTGGTGTGTCTTTCAGAAATGCTAATGGATAGCACATTTTTGTAGAGTTCCACCTTAGTGGTAAAGTTACGGAGTGGCTATAGCTGTACAAAGAACTCTTGAAGGATGGGGCAAAAGTTGGCTGGAGGTGGATCTTTCTGCTTCTACATCTTGAGTTGAAATTGTCAATATTTTAAAGTGTATGTCCAGCCAGTTTATTTTTGGAGATGGAAGAGAAGGACTTGAATCGTGCCAGGTAAAGTAAACTGCTATCCTGGGCTTTGTTGAGAGATTTGCCTTACTTACTATTAAGGTGATAAATAAGGGAAAATCTCCAACAGCAACCAAGATATTATTTTTTTTAGTAGAGTAGAGGAAGAAGAAAACCCCAGTAAGCTTTTTTTTTGTAGCTGTCTGTGTCCTTGTTACAGCTTTTCCCTTGCTCCTTGCGTATTAAATTCATCATTGATGTGACAGTTAGTGAGAGACTCCTAGATAGCACTAACAACCCAACATATATTCTTATGCTTCCCAACTATATCCAAGACAAAAAGGTTTGGGCTGGAAATACACAATAATTAAAACTAATTTTTTGATGCTAGACTAGACAGACTTCTCTTAAAGAATACTACATATGGTCTGTTTGCCTAATGGGATCCAAGCAATTCCTAATTTTCACACTGAGATGACGCAGAGATAATCAGCTCCATGAGAACACAACAATTTCTTATTTAAATACTTCCTGGCGTATTCTCATCTGATCATAGCCAAGGGCAAAGTCACACAAGCAGTTATCATGCTTGTGTTCTTTTTTAATTGAAAATCACAGCATGCCAACTCCATAAGCCGATGAATACAGCATCATCCTAAGTCAACAGGTAATGTTCTGATCCTGTCACACATGCAATATTTTTGGGGAGAAGATCCCTGTGGATGATAGGATAACAGGCAAGTGTGAAAAACTCACGTTTAATCCTATGCTTTAGGAAAAGACAGACCACGTCTTTCATTCCAATGATTATTTTAAAGCAGACTTAACATCAGATACTTTTTTTTCAAGTGATGTGCATGCATGCTATGTTTTACGTAAGTGTATGACTTGCAAGTATTTACTACCTTTGAAAGAGATCACAGTATTCCCTTAACAATGCCTTAAAGCTCAACTCCATCATTTTTGCACCGCCACTGATTTTGTACAAATCATATTATACATAAGTTAGAGTGACTTTGTCACTACAGGGTCCAAGCAAAACTTACAGGGTTATTCACAAAAGGGTGAAGAGTTTGGAGAAGGCAGAAAAAAATTAACAATCTAGGCCAAAATAGCTGCTTTGGGTAATTTTGAGCCCTGTCCTAGATTGTTCACTTTTCCTGCCTTCCCCAAACTCTTCACCCTTTTGTGAATAGCAATAATGTTAATGCAATCTGTAAAACAAAATGCTAACACCTGCTCTGGCCACTGCACCTATCTGACACTTCTGGATGTGTCTATAATCAAATATGCATTTCTTTAATTTTTGCAAAAGGGCAACTTAGCTTTTAATCTTGTCGTACACACAGTGACCTCTGAGAGGAGGACAGAATGGCAGCCATGAAACTGCAGGTATAGTTCATCCATTAGAAGCAGGATTCAAAAATATGGCATACTGAATTTTTGTATGAAACAAATGGCATTGGTGTCAGTAGCAGTATTATAAAGTGTGCTGGCGAATCTGGCTGTCATCCATTCATCAAGCAGGACAGATCATGGATTCAGTGTTTCAAAAAGCATCTCTGATGATTATAGTTACAATGGACACAGTTAGGTCTTTCATCACACTTGACAAAAGAGATACCTGTTTGTCCAGTTTATACAGATTCCCCTACCTATTCATCTAAGGGCCATATCTACTGCAAGATACTTGTGGGCTATTACCTAGGGAAGCACTCTTAGAGGGGGCCGCTCCCAATCACAAAGCTTATAAATTGCACTTTCCTTAATCAAAGATATGCTGCTCGGAGGATTGACAAAACTCTTTGAAACTCAAGCCGCATAGAGCAATCTTTTTTGTGCACCTTATAAACAACATATTGCCTGTGACTGTACAGTACAGTTTATTTTTTGGAAAGTAATTGTGTAAGATTGAAGTTAGTAAAAAAGCTCTGCCATCAGGTTATCACCCTAAAGGCAAGGTCAAGTAAGGGCTGTTGAAGTGTATCTCGACCATTTTTTTTTGCATAAAGTGGAGAAGTGTCAAAATCTCTGTCACATTTTATTGTGGCCTTGTTGAGGATATTTCTGCAGACTTCCTTTCCTGGTGAGGGAGACAAGGGAAATCTCTAATGAGGAGACAGACAGCAATACTTATACAATTTTTTACCATACTAAATGAAGGTTAGAACCCCCATCCGTATTTCATTATCTTCTGTGTCCCCCTGTAGAGTTTCCATTGCTTCCAGTCCTATTGATCACACCATCGAGTCAGAAATCTTCTCAACAAGAGTTTAAACATCGATAGGAACCTAACAGAGGTTTCAACCCTTCCACACAGGGCCATCCCTATAATAAGGCAGCATCTCTTTGGGTCACGTGGGCACACCTGCCATCCCTTTTTCCGGCCACAGTGTCCCAGGTTCCTAAGAGCTCTTAGCAACCTGTGACACTCTAGCCGGCATCCTGCCCAGTTCCTGGCAACCAGTGATGTCTCCCGGTAACTTGCACCACCAGATCCACCACACCCCCCGGCCTCAGGCAGCAATAAGTGTAGGGACATCCTGCTTCCACACTATCGAAAACTTAAACTTTGTGGTGGAATAAAAACTTTCCATCAGAGCTGAACAGGCCACTCAATGGAGACACTCAATGGAGATCTTCACAGTTTGAAGATATAAAAGTATGTGAACTATCAGGGGTGATGATAAAGGGCATATCAAAAAATCCATACCTAATATCCTACCTTGTTTATTTTTCTGCAGGCACTGATGACGTCACTGGGCTTCACCAACCTATCCTGCTAAAGCTCAGGATTCCAAATTCCATGAGAAGACACTCCACAACTATGCTGGGGCGCATTATAATGTGGCATGTGTTGCCTGGCTGGGTGTACAATGACCTTATCTGCTCTAATAGTCATCCTGGCACAGTCATATAAATAGATCCGTTTTAATACCAGCGATGCACCGATACCGGTTTTTCGGAATCGAGTACGAGTTCCGATATGTATCTTTCCGTACTCACCAATTGCAAGTAGCGATAGCGGAACTTCCACTGGCATGGAGCCGGCTAGGAAGCCGGGTGGCGTGTCATTACCCGCCGCCCAGCTTCTTGATTGCCCAGGAAGCCAGCTCCATGCTGTGTGGCTGGCTCTATGCTGATTGCCTGGGAAGCCAGCTTCCAATCAGCATGGAGTCAGCTTTCCTGCCAATCAGGAAGCCGGGAGGTGGTTCATTACCAGCCACCTGGCTTCCTGTTTGGCCAGGAAGCCACCTCCATGTTTCCTCATGGCACTGCCGGTCAGAGGAAATCTTCTTCTGACCAGAAGTTCTGTTATCAGGGGTAAGTATCAGAGCATTTGGGCAAGTACTTGCCCATATACTCGGTATCATCACCGATACTGATACTAGTATCGGTACATCTTTATTTTATACACATTATTATCAACACTCCATGATTTCTATAGACATTTCAAGGTTTGGAAGGTTCCTCCCTAGTTTTCAGCACAGACCAGCTGCACTATAAAGTTTATCTTTGAAAGTTATTGCAGTTTTTACTGTCTATTAATGTTTTTTTTGTGGGCATTATATATTACTGTTTATGGAGGACACAATTTAGAATACAAAATTATTTTTTTTCCCCAATTTAATAAACAAATCACGAGAAGATATTTCATTTAATACTTAGTGTTCTTCTGAGACCGTTTGCGTGATTAGAAACAGACATTATCTGAAAATATTGAGATTCTATAACAGAACATTTCCTAGATGCTCTCAAATATGAACAGCTGAATATAGGAAAAACTTGCAAACCAGAGCTGTCCCTCCCACAGGGAGGTGCTAGAGGAGGTGCAGTGGTTAGGGAGTCTTACTAGTGCACCTGCAATATATTTGCATGCCTGCACCTTGCAAAATTTTAGCAGTCTGTTAAGATGGTTAATAATGAACCTGATCTGGTTTACAGTGTCACTAAGATGACAAGAGTGCTGAAGTGATCGTTTGTCGTCTGCAAGTGCCTATTTTAAACCCCCCAACTATCCCGGATCCCATAGACTGTACTAGAATTTGGACAAAATTGTGGGTACCTGTAAATCTACAACCTGCACTGCATATATTCCAGCACAGTATATGCATTAGTTCTGAAGCTGCACAAGCAGTGGCTCAGATCTCGGCCAGCTTACACTGGACACCAATGCTAGGGAGGGTTATTTACTGCCACTGACCACCAATGCTAGTGGAAGGGTAATTTCACCCTGCCACTGATCACCAATGATGCCGCTACCGGCCTCCTTCGCTTTAGGCAGGAATGCTTGTGGGGTAGTTGATGTTTTTGCCACTGATCACAACTGATTGCTACCCCTACAGCGTAAAAGCTAAGTCCTTGTTTTCGTCTTGGGATGAAAATAAGAGATATAGGCACCTGAACCTTGGAACCAGCTGGCTACTACTCCGGTCTCTGTCGCATGCCGCTTCCTCCGCTCCAGCAATGGAATGTTTCTCGACGTTCTCACGTCCTATACACTGTATGGATCGTGATGATGACAAGGTGGCAGGGACTGATCTAACAGCCAGCCGGCTTGCAAGGTTCAGTTAAGTATAACTTTTTTTTATTTTCGTCCATAGACTAAAACAAGCTTTTAACCCTTGCAGTGTGGGGGTAGCCCCACTGTAAGTGTTAAGAATAATTATGCTCTGAGTTTTTCTTTATTAATACATAATTTCCTTTGATATATTATATAGAGCTGAGCACTGCACTGTAAATGCTTGGTTGTACATTATATACTCCTGACTATAGTGCTTAGTGATCTCAACAGTTGCTCTTTGCTAAGCAGTTCTCAACTTTATTAATGCTGTTCTCCTTTAAGGTAAGCTCAGACAAGGTGTTAGCTCTCTGTCTATATTCTGTGTGAAGAGCTTTTTTTTTTTACAAATTATGCTTTGTGCTGGGATTTATGTGCAACTGTCAGACTGTCACTTCTGGCACAGCAATTAAAGCAATATTAAAGTCAAAATGTTTTTAAGCTATTTCAAATGCAGATTCAATCACTTACAGTGGATGCTGCTTCTTGATGCTTAAACGGTTTCAGTTTCCTGTACTAGTTTCCTGTGTGCTAGTAAGCTGTGTGTGTCTCCACAAGCACATAGACACAGCACGCCACTTCCCTGTTCCCTACTCCCCCCTTCCTCCTTCTCTCTTCTCCATGCTAATTGATGGACAGCTGTTGGAGACTGCTCTGTCCCGTGTGATCTTGCACTGAACAGGAAGTTCAGGGAAGCCAAGCTGAGAGATTTGGAGCTGTTTGGAAACATGATGACTGCAAGAGCTCGGGCAAAAATATATAGAAATACTTTACTGGTCAATGTATATTTATTTGATCTGGATTCAATGTTGAAAAAAAAGTTTTAGCATTTAATACTACTTTATGGAATATTTTGAAGGTACAGGAACTACAGCATAGCTTCCAACATTCAGTGCAATATAGCCACACCCACATTTGCAGCACCCCATGTTGCCTTTGCCAGCATGTCCCTCTTAAAAGAGAACTATGGGGTAAATGTTTTTTCCCCATAGTTCTCTTTAGGGTCACAGGAGGACCTATACTATCCTCCTCCCGTGACCCAAAGCTCAGTATAGCCCTCGATATACTGAAAGTGCAGCAGCCGGGACGGATCCCAACAATACTGTCCAGATCCACCCAGCTGCGTGAGTGACAGGTGGCTAGCTGTGCCTGCCCCACTCCCCTTTTCGTTCCTCCACTCAGCGCTGGAGGTTTGGAGAGGGGAGGGGGGAATCCCTACGGGGAGCGGTGATTCACAGGGAGGCGATCGGGAAGTGAGCAGATTGGTGCTTGTTTCTGTTCACTTCCCGATCAAGCTGACTTGTGACAATTTCTTTGTCATAGGTTGGCTCTAACTATGAGGATGAGTGAAAATCACTCACCTCATAGTTCTCCTTTAAGTTCTAAAGTTGGAAGGCAATCCTATGTTAGCCTTCAGATCCATCCCTAAGTCCCTATGGAGCTCAAGTTATACACCTGAATGACAGGAGGTGTACCTGAGTGCTGGGAGAGGAAAGGCGTTAGCTCAACATCAGTAAAAGTCAAGGTATTGGATCCAAGGGGGCTCCAAAGGAACACAGGGATCAATTTAAAAACCAATGTAGGCTCTTCTGGATGCTGTAATGTGCCACTCTTCAGCACTGATACCTTAAAAGCATTTCAGGCCAATTCAGGCTCTTCCAAATAAAAAAAAAAAGATCAATTTCAAGTCAAAAGTTCACTTAATAAAGCTAGTTCACACGAAAGATCTTTCACAAAGATCACCATAAAAATTTATCCGTAGAGCTGGAATGTTTTCTCTATTTTCAGTAGGCAAACAATCTTTTTATAAGTCACTTCATCCATCCTAAAGTAATTGAACAATGGTACACACAGGAGCTTTAGTTCGATATGAACTGGCAATATCAACCATGTATTTCTAAATTGGAATGAAAAGTCTTCAAACACAAACAATGCTGGCAGGTTGGCTGGCAGAAGACATTATAGGGCTGATGTATAAAACTTCTGCCCAGAATAAAGCCGAGCAAATGCCTTTTGCACAGCTTTATGGCCACTAGATGGAGCCAAGGAGCATAGTGGCAGTAATGCTGTGAAAATGGCATTCGCTCAGCTATATGCTGCACAGAAGATTTATACATCAGCCCCATCTGCAATAAAAGCTGCTCTACAGCAATGTTTCTAATAAATGTACACTGTGCTGCACATGTGTATTCTCCAGGGACGTGCAGTCAGAGGAGGCAGAGCCTCACCTAGTATTATGGAGGAAAAAGCTGTCAGCTTCAACTGTGAAGCTAACAGCTTTTTCTCCATCCAGAGAGGCTTTTAACAGGTTACACAGCATGGAAAGCCTCCCCGCTGTGTATCCTGTCATGGACAGAGTGCTGCCTGTTAATTACAGGTGGGGCTGCATCCGGCTTTTGATAGGTAAGTTAGGTTACACAGCAGCGGGCTTCCCACTGCTTGTGTAACCTAACATAGTGAGGCCAGAGCTGCAACAGCTTCTACTTGGTGTTAGAGGCGTGAGCTCTGTGGATGGTGTGGACCAATGGCAAAGCGCCATTGGTCCAAGCTGTCCAATCAAGGAAAAAGAAAAAAAAAACAATGAGGACATTGATCTCGATTCCTCATC
The DNA here is from genome assembly GCF_000935625.1 of Nanorana parkeri. NCBI lineage: Eukaryota > Metazoa > Chordata > Amphibia > Anura > Dicroglossidae > Nanorana > Nanorana parkeri. Next base: position 491,010 of record NW_017307279.1, on the reverse strand, counting down.
GGTGACGAGCAAGTGAGGGACATGGAGGGTCCTTCCTGTCACCTCCCTTCTCCCTCTCACCTCCACACTTAGCTCAATGACCGGATTGGGGGCAGGGCATCAGTGGGTGGGGGGCGGGGCATGCTGGGGGCAGGGCTGGGGAATGCCTCACCCAACACAGGCTCTACTGCACGTCACTTGTATTCTCAACATGCCTAGTATACATTCTCTGATAAATCAACTACTGTAAGTATGTGCAGGATTTGCGTTAAAGACGCTGAACTAGGAAGAAAGCCGGATGAAATGTTAGCAGTGACTTTTGTTGAACGAGCCGGGCTGACAAGTGTCAGCCGAACATTGACTGCTGCCAATTAGCTGACAGCTGTGTACATCGGTTGTAAGAATACAAAGGAGATTCCACATTCCACACTGTTTAGGATGGAAATATTATCTTGTATGAACAAAATTCGAATGAACATCTATCAGCGGTATGGCCATCTTAACCAAGACATATAAGAAGCCAGAGCCTGAATCAGCCCATCTGTAATTAAAGTATTACTTTTGCATGAACTGGTCCATTAAAAAAAAAAAATTCAAGTCAAAACAGTACTAATACTGTACATACATTCATCCTAACACATACATGCACATGTGCCTGCTGCAGAGTCCCTTTCATGGTGGAACGATACACAATGTCGCTTCCTGTAGAAAACAACATTGTCTCAGAGTTTTTGGTACCAGACCTGATAGAATTCCCATTAATTCCTCCAATTACTCCTTCTAAACCTCAGTGAAATCAGAGTGGGATTTGACTAATGAATTTATAGCCCCGAGCAATTCCTCTGTCTGCTTCAGCTGACTGTGTCAATAATAAAATTCAACTACTTTGGAGCAGCTGACAATTCATACAATTACACCATCACTGTTTAGTGACAGCTGCAGCCTGCTAAAAAGCAAATGAGCATGGGGCAATTAGGGGCCACACATACCGGAGGTAAAAATGTGACACATTTGGGTAAACCAGTTTAATGGAATCCAAAGAAAAACACAGAAACTGCATGCCAATCTTCCTGCTTTGCCATCAGGTGTTGACCCTCCAAAAATTCCTTGAAGAGAATCTCTTTTTGGATGGGAACAAATCTATGACATATAATTGCAAGGAAGCTTGGGCTGAGAGAACTACAGGGGCTGCCACTGCTGGCCTACTGGAACTGCTAAGTCCTTGGCTGCCTCCGACTTCAATAATTGGAGACCCTGACCTGGAACAATCTTACAGATCAAGAAGTTAGGTTGAGGTCCAAAGTCCTAATTTGCAAACTTAGTTCAGGTCAATGAAATAGAAAGTAATGAAGTATTTGGGATCAGCATGATGATTAGTGATGAGGCTGGGCTTGGTGCAAACTGTTTGCCCACATTCTCCCAAGCCCGCTCCAAACTTTGCTCGCCACCCCCTCCTCCTGCCTTGCAGCTATACGTCACAAAAAAACGAAGTTCCCACCAAGCCTAGCCTCATCTCTAGTGATGACCAGAGAACTAGTATTTTCAGAAGAGGTTAGCCTCCAGGTGTGACAGCCTCCAGGTGTGCTCAGTACAGGTTTCCTTTAAAATGTTGTAAACCCAAGCCAACCCTCATCTTTCTCTGGCGTTGGATGGATGCTAAATGCTGCAGAGAGCGGCATCACCTATTGATGTGGCATCATTCTCTGCAGCATTCCTCCAGGGCGATGGCCTGGGCTCACAGAAAGTGATTTGAATGATGCTGGGTGTTGTTCAACCTGGGACTAGCACTGGTTCCTTAAGCAGGTGATTCTGTGGGGGACAGTACCAGAGATCAGGTGAGTATAGCAGCCTGAGCTCCTTTTACATTTTGTTTTTATAAAGTAATTTTTATGACTTTTATATTTTAACAAGCTTGCTCTTCTATATTGTTGTCACCGTTCACTTTTGATACAGGAATAGGTAAGAAGGGATGCTGGACTCTAACTTCAGTAAGTGTTAAGTATAGATCTGAACATGCTTATTGTGCATAGGCAGCTCTCTTGTGTTCTGTGACCAACTACTAGGCCCTTAACATAGAAAAAGATAAATAACATAAAATTGCCACAATCTTCAAGTTCAGAGACAATTAATTGATTATCAAAAAAAAAATTCAAAAATACAAGAAAAAAATAATTTTAAAAATCCAGTTGATGTTGTGAACAATAGAAAAAAATGCAATAAAAATGCACTACAACAAAACTTCTCAAATAGGTAGCTCCGGAGGTTAGGCGTATGGTAAAGTATATATGTCTCATAAAGCATATCTAAAGACAAAAACAATATAAAAAATAATAATATAAAATTATTTATAATTTAAATAATATAAGATTATTATTATAATGCAGTTTACCAGTCCTTAGACGTAGTGTCTGTATTAGTTTCCTATGTCGGGCTTATTCTGTATCTTCACCTAGTAATCCTTTGAATAACACACTTCCCTTCCCTTCATGTCTACATTTTTTCTTCCATGTGTCTATGGGTGCAACCATGGTTGTCACTCACACTGGACGTCAAACATGTTTGCTGTTTTTTTATCTCAATTACATGGTAGATTGATGGGACTAGTAGTTCAGTAAAGATAAATATCTTTGTCCTTTCTTAAGCTCACAACAAGTGACAGGACACATTTTCATTTACATTTCTGGCATAATCAAAAGGTATTTTCTGTACGTGCTAAAAATATTTTTAGGTTGGAAAATAAAAACCAATGCAGCTACAACATATAACAACTTGGAAACTGCAATATACTACATTTTTGTTCTTGAATTTAGATATGCTTTAAGCGATTGGGTATTATTGTTATGTAGATATGAATATTTAATTAAAAACAATGGGTACACATCAATAAAAAAAATATAATACAATCAATAATACATTTTTCCTAAACCATGTTAAGATGTCATAACATTCACTGGAAGAATAGCAAATTACCATGCATAATAAATGGGTTTATCAGCTGTGTACATAATGTAGATATCTCAGATGAAAATAACATACATGTAAAATAATTGATACATAGCCTTTTATATTCAGATTTCTAAATATAGAAGCTATACAAGAAGAATGCATTAATAGCAAAGCTGTCAATGCAGCAACCCGTATAGATTGATTTAGTCATTATTAGTATTATTTTTAAGCAAATTGCACAGCATCATCTCAGGTTATAATATTAGTAGGGTTATTCACAAAAGGGTGAAGAGTTTGGAGAAGGCAGGAGAAGTGAACAATCTAGGACAACATAGCTGAGCTGGAAAGTGAGCTGAATTTGGGAATCCAGATCAGCTATGTTGTCCTAGATTGTTCACTTCTCCTGCCTTCTCCAAACTCTTCACCCTTTTGTGAATAACCCTGTAGATCTTTTAATAAACGGACAGACATATCTTATCCTGGAGATCACCTTTAAACTGGATTTAGGCTTTAATACAATATTCACAATAGAGAAGAGCAAGCTCGCAAACTGTCAAAGGGTTCATTCACATCAGTGGGCAAAAGTGAAGGTGCGCAAAATGTACATGCACCAGTGTTTATTATGCATGCAGTGCATGCTCTTTTTTTTTTTTTTTAAAGAACATCAGGATTTAAAAAAACTTACCCTTGTAGTGGGGCTACCCTTGCACTTCAAGGGTTAAGTGCTCATTTTGTCTTGGGGAGTCAAATAAAGCAGATATATTCACCTGATACTTGATGCTGCTTGTCCAGTCCCCACAGCCTCTATTTCCCTGGGTTCCAGAGGTCTAAGGACCGCTGGCGTCATCACATCTAATGCAGGTCCATTGACTTCCATAAGACGTGAGGACGCCCAGGGACACTTTGCAGTTGAGTGGCGGGGAAAAGAGGTAAGCGCCGAGTGCTGCTGGACTGAGGATCAGGTGATTATATCCGCTTTATTTAAGCCCCCCTACACTAAACGAGCACTTCACCCTTTTAGTGCCGGGGTAGACCAACTGTAAGAGTACATTTTGTTAAATTCCCAGAGTTCTTCTTTAACTTGAACTCTATGAGTGGCAGTGTGTTATTGCACATCGGAAAGGGCAGCACAAAAAAGCAACAAGTCCTATATTTTATTTTTAAAATATATTTACCTATTGAGAATACACTGTTCTTTTCCTTTATCATTCCATTGTGCTTGCACTATATTACTTAATGCTGAAACAGATAAATGCACTGGCATCTGTCATACAAGATACATCATCAACATTCAAAACAAGACATGACTAAGCAAATTAATCCTCTGTTGGGAACTGATAAATGTTACAATTATCCCTCCTACAGAAGTGTTCAGGAGTAAAGTTAAGCATTTTTTTGTAAGAGCCTTGACAAATATAAATTATTTAAGGCTTTTAACTGATCATGACTGCTATTGCTGGCTTCAAACATTGGAAACACATTTTCCAAAGGCTTTTTTATTATTCAATCAGACGAGGTTTCATTTTCATAAACAAGTTTATCCAGCGTACCTTCTGTCTCTCTCCCATGCTTTTAATACAGTTAATTGTTAACTAATTTATCTTTGAGTAAGGAGGCAGAATGATTATCTATTTATAACCTCAGAATTCCATTGATAGTAAAAATATAATGAGCATTTTTGGAAGTTCTACATTGTTAAAGGTCAACTCAACCCAAAGTGTATACTGTTTTGCACAGCTACTGGCAAAATAAATTCCCTAGCTGGCTTGATACATCTCTAATACAGTGTTTCACAACCTTTTTTCAGTCATGGCACCCTTAAAAAGTATTCAAAATCATGAGGGACACCAGTTTAAAATGTAAGAGTCGACCCCATGCAAAAATACATGAAAAAGTTGGGTTCCATCCTTGCATTGAAGTCTTCCCTTTAAATCAAGAGCCCCCCTTCACGTTAGAGGTTCCCCATTCACATCAGAGTCCTACAATCACAAAATTATGAGGCACACCTGAGGAAACTAGAAGGCATCCCAGTGTGTCACGGCACCCTGGTTGAAAGAGGCTGCTCAAAAGTGTAGTTTTGCTACAGAGTTCAATAAATGGTGTCAAATTGCCCTCTGATAGATTCTACACAATTTAGAATTATAGTGACTCAGCTGGTAAAATTAAATTGCCCAAAAAGTTGTCCTGCCACATAAACGAGTAGCTCTCCTGCTGTCCATGCCACTGAATGTCGCTTTGTTATATAGAAACCTTCCTCTGATGTCAACCGTTGTGCTCAGTAGTTACTCCCGCCATCTTCTTCATCACTACAGGACACAGTGTAAAGGTCTTCAGGAGGAACCCCTAACCGCAGCATGGGACCAGGAGATTGACATCCCGAAAGTGTAGGTTTCTAAACAGACATCAGAGGAAGATTTCTCTTTTGCAGAGACAGCTTTTTGGTCAGTTTCATTATCTCAAAAAGGTCGCTCTCAGAAGTAATTCCGGAATTCAACTTCGAGACCTTGTAAATGATAGCTAGGAAACCCAACTGAGGAGATTTTTCTGTTAGATCTTAAAATGAACCTGAACTCAAAAAGTTAAGATCTGCTATGTTGTAGGGAACATTTAGAAATGTTAATTGTTCCTAAGTAGTACCCAAAAAAATCTACTTCTTGTCTTGAATTCCTACTGAAACAAAGCAGTACCCTTTTCTGATATGTGCGCGTGCCTAGGCACTCCTGTGCTTACAGCTTCATAGTGGTATATCTGCTGTATGAGAGGCACTGCTCCCGGTGACTCCTAGTCTCGTCTCGCCAGATTTAGATTGAGATTTGTTAATATCATTACTGCGCTGCTTGCTGGAGAGGAATCTGCACTGCATGCATCTCTCTGCTTCTTCTTCATCCATTCTAGAGAGGTGGAGGAAGAACAGATCTACAGAATAAATAGAGCAGAAGCAGGTCCTCTGGCACAGATTCTTCAGCAAGCAGCAAAGTAGTGACATTACCAAATCTCACCCAAATCACATATCACTAGCAGTCAGATGCTCTGTGGCTTAGGTTATCTCACGCTGCAGATATATAGCTGTGAGGCAACAGGCAAAGTCACGTCAGGATATACATTGATAAATGTTAGGAGGATAAAAGGCAGATTTTTTTGGATACTGCTTAGGCAAAAATACTCCCTTATATATTTCCTATATTTTCTGATTAGGCCTACTTCTGGGTACAGGGGAACACATGATTCACTCTGCTTCCCCATGTGTGACAGCATTGGTGCTTGATGACTGGCTGCTCTAGCACCCAGCACTCTCACATGGGGACAAAGACAGAGGAAAAGGCTTCCTCTTTGTTCTCAGTGCCAGGGTGGGTAAAGCAAGTAAAAGTCAAGGTTTAGCCCTCATTAAATGATTAGTGCACTTTAAGACAAAGTGCACTTATTCTGTTTGCCCCTTTCCACTGACCAAAAGCATCCCACCCTCCACAGATGCATACTTATCTCGATCCAAGGACCATGACCTCCAGGGCTTTTTTACATCCAGTGAAGCAAGTCTCTGCTTTGGCTGCAATTGCACAATACAGCCCCATAGACTCCTATAGGGCTGTGTCCAAAAAATGGAAGCAGAGGGAGACAGCCCCCACAGAACGCCGTCAGATTGAGGTAAGTATACATCTGTGGAAGGGGAGGTCAATGCAAATGGGCTAACAGGATAAGTGCATTTTGACTTAAAGTGCACTTATCCTTTCAGGTGAACGTGTTGCTTTGTTATCCATGGGAAAACATAGGTTCACTTTACATTTCAAGAAAGCAACATATTTATTTATTCCATCTGACTTAGTGACTAATGATCTCTTGTATTTGAGCCTCATTCCCATTAGGATATCTGTGGTCTTATAATATAGGGTATAGTAATAGTATATTATAATAGAGGTGCTCCCATAGCCTGTCTTCATGTACTTTTAAAGCTCACTTCCTTATACCATCCAGGTTTACTTATCTAAGCTCCTACAAAGCTTATTTGTCTAGGTACCTCCATGGTTCATTTTTTGTGTACCCCTGAAGCCCATTTCTCTATGCACATCCAAAGCTTACTAATCCGTTTGTCTTCAAGGCACATTTCTCCATGTACGTCTGAGGCTCATTTCTCCAAATACTTCTGAGGCTCATTTCTCCACGTACTTCTGATGCTCATTTCTCCACGTACTACTGAGGCTCATTTCTCCACGTACTACTGAGGCTCATTTCTCCACGTACTTCTGAGGCTCATTTCTTTACACACTTCTAAGGCTCATTTCTCTATGTGCTGCTGAAGCTCGGCTCTGAACACAACTTTCTTTGTATCTCAAGGGAAACATGAAAGTGATCATGTATACAAATCATTACCCATATTTTTGGTTTATGACCTAGGCATGGGACAAGCTGTCACTACTAAACTACCAAAATGGGATGTTGCAAATAAAAGAAACAAAGTAACATTGCGGGTGAATAGCAATGCATATGCAGTATGTTTGGCACAAGAAGTAAAGTTATCACATACAAGACATCATGATGATTCTTGGAAGTTGGGGGGTAGACAAACATTATACAGTACAGCTTTGAGACACTTTGAGGGGTTGATTTAGTAAAGGCAAATAGGCTGTTAACTTTCCAAAAATTTCCCTTAGCTTGGTGAAAGAGGTGAAGATCTACTGATTTCAGCTGTCCAATCATGTGCAAGCAAAAATACTGTTTTTTTTTCCTTGCACATGATTGTTTTTTTTTTTTGCAAAGTGAATTTTCACCACAGTCATTAAGCTAAGGGAAAATGTCCCCCAAAACCAAGGTCATCCTGTCCCAAGCACACATGGGTGATTCCAACCCTTTCTACAATGTGGGGGATTTATCAAAACTGGAGGTCATTGGTTGTCATGGGCAACTGTTCTATATTTTGTCTGCTCCAGTTATGATAAATTCCCCCCATGTACTTTTTAAATTCTGGTTCTGCCAACTTAAACCCAGCTCAGGAACGGAAGGAACGGTTGGTCCCAAAGCAAAACATTAAGCGGTCCTTAAATTTTGTGCTAACTTCTGGTGTGAAGTAGGCCTCCAGTTCTTTGCCAATATCACATACACTGTCTCTTCAGTAGATAACTAAACTGGCTATAGGTAGTGTAGAAGAACATAAGCCCCTGACAACACAGGAAGCTTGAGCTTCAACCCCTCATATGAACACTGAGAGGGACCTTAAGATATATTGCAGCTGTAAAGACTTAGCAGGGGTTACCAGAACTATGCACAGGATATGAGTGATGGCTCCAATGCGTATGTAAAATTGCCATCCTCAAGACCAACATGATAATGTAATTTTTCTAGTATTGATTTGATTATTGGAGCAACAGTTCTCCCCTGGCTGTATGTGCTAGGGATTAAAATGTACCTGTGAATCTCCATTACATCGGGACCAGGGATTAGATCTAAATTTGTATATAAACGAATTAGGTGATGGTTAGACCACCTTTAACAATCTAAAACTAATTTGATTGCAAGATATGTATTACAGTAAGTATTGCCACTGAGGGGCATACAGTATATCTGAATTAGAAGTCCTGTGATCTGCCACAGTATACTGAGTGACGTGGCAAATGGGCATAAGCAGCGCATGCATGGTGAAGTTCTTTCTTCCTTGTTCTTACCGAGGCAAGTTGAAAAATCTATGAGAGCAAAAACACTAGAACGGGGTTATTCACAAAAGGGTGAAGAGCTTGGAGAAGGCAGGAGAAGTGAACAATCTAGGCCAAAATAACTGATTTGGAAATATTCTCCAATTCAGCTCACTTTCCAGTTCAGCTATTTTGATCTAGATTGTTCACTTCTCCTGCCTTCTCCAAACTCTTCACCCTTTTGTGAATAACACCCCTAAACAGCCAAACCTTGCCTGAGTATCGCATATGGTGACCAAGTAGGGTTGCCACCTTTTGTTCTAGCGAAACCCGAACACTCAAGCGACGCCTGGACATTTTCTTGGGAGAATGAGTCGTGACTTATTCATATGTAAATAGTGCTGCCCATTCATATGTAAATATCACATTCAAGACTATTTTCAGTGGGGGGCCAGTAGCCCTTATCTTAATTTTGGTTGCCCCTGTCTGCCTGACATCTTTTGTCCAGGTTTCTGCTGCCATGAAACCTGGACACAGCATTCAAAACCCGAACTGTTCGGGTGAATCCTGGACAGGTGGCAACACTATGACCAAGTCGGGAGCAGCATCAGGCCGGCTGGTCATAAATATTTGATTGTTGATTGCTTCCCTGATTAGCACTGAAATTGGAAATACCTCTGTTAACCTCTTGAATGCTGACCAATGCGATCCACAAAATCTTCCACCTTTAATTTTTCACCGTGTCCATGCAGATGTTGTAACAAGGGGAATACACAGCAATAAAACTGTTCATGCACGCCACCTAAAAAGGTCAATTTTAGCATAATAAAATTACCGGAGTAATGTCGTAGCAGCTCGTTCCCTCGCTGACCTTACCCTGACAATGAATGTTTCTGAGATAACAAGATATTGGCATAAATATCTTCATACAATAAGGCAGTTACTCCTAATGAATATTAGATTAAAACCTTGGCTGAGAGAGTGACAAAAGCATCTTTAGCTGGTGAAAAATTTAACAGACATCGTAAAGGCCACCCGGCGCCACTGCTATTTCATGTGTTCGGTTTATTGTCAGGCTTAACTTGCCTCATGCTATTTCCCCTGGTTGGGTGCCAGAATGGATCGATCTGTACAAAAATAAAGAAGCTGGCGGTAAAGTGACAAGACAGAAATAAATAATGAGGAAACAGTAACTTGGGTTCTGCAAAACCTTGCACTAATTGGGAACCAGGTCCTTTGTATATGCCCAACAGGAGTTCATAAAATCTGCAGGTCACTTTACTAATATTTACCCCATATTATCTACATATAGCTCTGATCTTCAAATAAAATAGAGGTACTGCTGAAGCACTGAACCTTAGCTGAAAAGATAGTCTCTAAAATTTGGGGGCCTGGGGGCTGTCAAAACAGTGACCAAAGCAAGTTACCCTACACACATTTCCCAATACTCATGATCAGCCTATCTGGGCCCAGGTAAACTATTCAGTTTGTCCATCATCACAATCCCTAATGAAGGGGATCAGTGAGCCTACGAAACACGTTGACTACTTTCTTGCCAAACATTTCTTGACTTCAATTGTTGGGGCTAGAATTAAAGCTATTCATTAATTTCTAATAAAGTTATAGCTAACATTAAGGGTATGCATAGGCATTACACATATTTAAGCACAATCCCCCCTCTCTTTTTAGCGTATGCCCACGCATTACTCTTTTAATTCTAGTAACATGTTCATGAAGTGAAAAACAACTTTTATTTCTCCCTGTGCCATCATTGCCAGGCTTGTAAATGTTTGCAGGGACAGCTGCAATGGAGTTCAGTCCCTTCTGACAAAGCAAAGGCACCCCGCCACCCCAGAACTACATCTCCTAAGAACCCTTTGCTTACTTACTTCGCTTGGAAGTCAAGGCAGCAGCATTGTTTTGCTGGCAAAGAAGACAATGCATGCATGTGAACAGAGAGGGGTGAGAGAAAGGCGGAGTGCTGTTGTCCAGCAGGCAAGGCTGACCATGCTGGTTGGGATTTTAGAGCATGAAAATATACTGTGTTGAAAGCTCAAACAGAGACTTGGGAGCACACTAGATTTCTGGCAGAGTAACAGGTAATTTTACATTTTAAAGGGATAAACATGTAGTTTTTAAGTTAGAGGTGTTGGTGAAGCACTGAACCTTAGCTAAAAGGATAGCCTTTACAATTTGGGGGCCTGGGGGTTCTCAAACCAGTAAACGAAAGCGATCCCTACACACGTTTCTCAATACCCATAATCGGCCTATCTGGGTCAAGGAAAACTATACAGTTTTTCCATCGTCACAATCCCTAATGAAGGGGACCAGCAAGTCTATGAAACACAGTGACTACTTTCTTCCTTAACATTTCTTGACATCAAGTGTTGGGGCTTGGATTGAAGCTATACAGGTTGCCAGGCATATAGTTTCGAAACCTGTGACATGTAGTATCGAAGTTGGTGGAGCGCAGAACCTTAGCTGAAAAAGATCATCTTTAAGATTTTCGGGGCCTGGGGGCTTTAAAAAAGGGGGCCTGGAGGCTGGGGACTTTAAAACCTGTGACCAGACGAGCCCTGCACACATGCTTCCCAATACCCATAACGGGGAAAACTGCTTGTATGGTAGAGATATTCCATATATTTATTTTTTTATTTTGCCCTGACTTACGTTTTTAACTAAGGTTAAGCTAGATGTCAAGACACAAAATTGAGGCTGATAGCAAAAAAAAAATCCATTTTAATTTGTCCTGTGTTGTCTTTTGTTCTTTTATTTATATCTATAAAACATGCTTAACCCTAAGTGTAATTAATCCCCAAAACAACTAAAATAATATATTTCAGTCCTTAGATTTGGAACTGTTTGTTTTCTTTTTTTTTCTTTTCATTGCACCTGGAGATCCTCCAAGTAACACATTTCCTGTCTTTGGGTGACCACACTCACTCACTGTACTGCAGCTATAGAGGAACAGTTTTGTCTCCATAGGACAAGACTATAAAACGACTCCCCTTCTCCAGAACATGTAGGGAGGTGTTTTGCAGTCCACAGAGATAGTTAGGAACAATGGAAACAGCTCATTCACGACACAACGCAGTGCACTGCAGGTAGCAAATAAGAGAAGTTCATAGTTGGGGTTTACGTACACTTTAATCTTTTCATGCTTCCCTGTTCTCAGATGTGATAAAATACCGATTTACTGATTTATTTTCTCTGTGTAACGTTTAAACTGTAAAATACTGCAAATAATTACAAAATAACATGACCTGACTGAACAGAAGATATGCTTGGCTTATCATCTGTAACACATAAACAGAAATATGACCTTCACCGGTGGATGGAGCACACCTCAGTGACTTAGAGCACCAGCAGGAAATCCGTTACTTTTAAAGGGGCTTCACATGTGTCTCTCAGCACTCTGAAGGGCTGCGCATGCTGTACGATTTCATTTTAAACTGACAACACGTTCTCTGTAACTCACTCTGGAATATAAGAAAACTAAAGGCACCATCAAAGTGTATTTAAAATACGCCTAAGTGGGGGTGATCCAGCAAAAGCATCCACAGCGCTAAATACGCCCCGCACTAGCAGATACACCCAGGATTGACTTATGCGAGTGGGAACAAAAATCTATGGGTAGAAAAATATCAGCTTAGGGCCCATTCAATCCAAAGCATTGTAGTAATGCACAATAAAGCATCATGCACACTGTGGTGCATAGCAGTGCCGTTTATTTAAAATGGTAACCCAACACATTTAACACAATCCTTGCAAATCCGGTTTAAGGGCCCATTCACACCACATTCAGATCATCTCCAGACCAGACCCGATTGTTTCCAGACCTAAAATGCATCCTAATGTATCCCAATGCTAGTTCTGGCCTCTGTTCACACCTACGCTGTCCGTTCCACGCCAGATCAGAAAAATACTGCATTCTCATTTTGTCTGGTCTGGAATGCACTGGAAAGCATCGCAAACGCATACAAACACACTGTAACGCACCTGAAAGCCCATCTTAAGTTAAAGGAAAAAAAAGCTCCGGAACGTGTCAAAATCGCTGTAAAAATGCGACAACACGCAATGCACTGCATTCCAAATCTGGTCCGGAAAACGGTAGAAACCTAGGCAGGGAGAAGTGGGGCAGCATAGCCTGCAGCTTCTTCTCTGGATCTCCGCTGCTCTCCCCCGACTGTATGGGCAGAGGCAGCGGGGATCTGAGGAGAAGTGAAGCACTGAAGGCGGGGGGGGGGGGGGGGGGGCTGTCACTTCAGGATGGCCGAGCAGCGAGGAGATAGGCTATGTTTACACCACCTCCGGACCAGAGTTGGAGCAGATCTGCGAACGCAGTGCGTTTTTGCCACGTTCTGGTGCATTTTTTTTCTATTGCTTAGAATTGGCTTTCAGGTGCAGTCCAGTGAGTTACAGTGCATTTGCATGCATTTATGATGCATTTAAATGCGTTATAGTGCATTCTGGACCTGGGAAAATTAGACAAGTAGTATTTTTTTTGTCTGGACTGGAATGGACTCTGCTGGTGTGAACGGAGCCCAGAAATACCATAGGACTACATTGGCATGTTTTTTTGGTCCAGAAACAAACTGTTCTGGTCTGGACATGGTGTACTGTGAACAATTCCTTAATGCGTTGCAGACCTTTGATAGCCTATTGGATATAATTGGGCTGCTCAACGCAATACATATGAAACCAGGGGTGGACAAAGTAATATGGAATTCAGGAGTCAGTCTCGCCAATTCATGAGCCAGCAGGATTGCTTTTTCAGAGCCAGTTTCATTGAAACAACTAGAAAAAACCTCAAAAGTTGGGTGCCAGCTGTAATTTTTAGGGATTGTCACACTGGCGACTTGGCTCCTGGGATTTGTCCAGCCCCTGCATTAAACACACATGCATTGCCACAATGCAATGACTATCTGGCCCCTGGGATTTGTCCTGCAATAAACACACATGCATAACCGCAATGCACTGGTGTGGATGGGTTCTAATCCAACAGCTAACAGGGTCTGTGACAGTCAGAGAAACCTCAAAGGCACCTAGTTTGACATTCATTGCACCCAACGCCGCAAAGATAATCTAATATCCATGGGAACCTTTACAGTTTATCAATATATTACAAAAGTACAATACAATATTAACCTAAAATGTCAGACATGACAGTCTCTGCTTTTCTCCAGCGCTAATGCTCCTAGAAAAACTTTACCCTGTAGACTAGTGGTAGGCAACCACGGCCCTCTTGCTTTAGTGAAACTACATATGCCATCATGCCTCTGCCTCTGGTAGTCATGCCAGTGGCTGTCAGGGTTCTGCAATGCATCTTGGGACTTCTAGTTTCATCACAGCTAGAGTGCTGAGCTTTCCCCTACCGTAGATAATCACATTGTTATCCAAAACTGCAGAAACTGCAAGATAACATGCATCTAATGTCTCTAGATAATATATATTGCCTATCGATGCAGATTCCGATCCTTTTATTTACTTAGTATTATTATATAATCTGCCCGCAGCTTTGGGCCAGCGTCCCACCTATGTGTTGCTGTAATGCATGCATTAATGCAGTGCACAGTAACTGATCATGCATCTGTGGTAGTGGGCTGTGGTGTCTTTCATCAGGAATGGCAGCACAATGCACTGAAGGAACGCACCTCCGACACACAGGCAAAACATCTCCCGTAGCTGTATTTCAGTGGTGTGGTTAGCAGTTATTATTAATATTATTATTATTATACAGGATTTATATAGTGCCAACAGTTTGCGCAGCGCTTTACAATACAAGGAAGACATTACATTCACAATACAATTCAAGACAAGGTGGTAAGGAGGGTCCTGCCCGTCTGGAGTTCAGCTGTGCACCCCAATGCTGCTCCGAGCTTGTACATCCATACAGGTTCGGATGTACACCCTTGGATGCAGGCTGATGTGCATCTATACAATGAGAGCAGCGTTCACCAGTGCACAGCCTCAGCCCGCCTGATATGTACAGACGTGCTGTATGCAACACCTGTGGCTCCTGGCTACAAAGATCCAGACCATTTTTACAATGAACAGACATCTGTGCCCATGTGAATGAGCCCTAGATGTTAAAATGATAACTCAAAATTTCCTTTTAAGTGATTAAACTCTATGCATCTCTCAGCATCCACACTCCCCAACAGTCATACCTTACCTGGTTCCCACCTAATAAACCAAACTATAATAAGCATAAGTTCAGCATTCCTATGGACGCTGCATGAAAGGGGCATCCACAGTTCAACCATGACCACAGGCAAAATATGAACACTTTCCTGTTGGCATTGAGAAAGCTTGTTATTTTACTGCTCTGCACAATATCAAATACAATGGAAAACCTTAAAGAAGAACTCTGGGAACATCACAAACTTACCCTTGCAGTGGGGCTACCAATGTAATGCAAGGGTTAGCAGATTTACTTACCTGATCCTCGTGCCCGCCAGTTCCCGCAGGGCTGCTAGATTGCCAGTCCCTGCAGTCTCTTCTCCCCTGGGCTCCGGCGGTCTAAGGACCGCCAACATCATCACATATTATGCAAGTCCATTGACTTCCGTTAGACATGAAGCTATTTTTTTAAGCTATTTCAAATACTGATGAAATCACTTACAATGGATGCTTTTGCTTGATGTATGAAAGTTATAGCTTTCTGCAGAATCAGCTGGTCCCCTGAGCACTGGCCCTGATATCCTGTTTTAGTGTGGCTCCTTTCCCTTGCCAGGTCCCATGGAGCCACCATTGTGTGTGCAAGTAAGCTGTGGGTCTACACAAACACACAGGCACAGCAAGGTAAGACACTACTCTACTCCCTGCTCCATCTTTCTTCCTCCCTTCCCCAAGCTAGTAGATGGACGGCTGATGGAGACTGTGCTGCCCCTTGTGATCTTGTACTACACAGGAAGTTCAGGGAAGCAGAGCTGAGAGAGTTGGAGCCAGCTGTTTGGAAACATGATCACTGTAAGTGATTGTGAAAAAAATTGAAAAACAGATAAGAGATAAAATGAGAAAAAAAAGGAAATACTTCTGTATTAAACTCTCAAACTTTTTTTATCAATAAGGAATTCATTATAACTAGGGATGCACTGATACCAATACTAGTATCGGTGTCGATGCCGACTATTTGGGCGAGTACTCGTACTTGCCCAAATGCTCCGATGCCTAGCCTGATACTTCCGGTATCAGGAAGCCGGGCAGTGCGTCATTACACTCTGCCTGGCTTCCTGATTGGCATGGAGCCGGCTTCCTGATTGGTCGGAAGCTGGCCAATCAGGAAGCCATGCGCCGTGTAATGATGCGGCGCCCAGCTTCCTGATCGGTTGGGAAGCCGGCTTTATGCTCTCGCGTCACCTCATGATGAGGGAGCATGGAGCCGGCTTTCCAGCCAATCAGGAAGCTGGGCGCCGCATCATTACACAGTGGCTTGAAATCTAGTGATGAGAAGCATGGGGCCTGGCTTCCTTGCTAATCGGGAACACGGGTGGCGAGTCTTTACACGCTGCCCGGCTTCCTGGCTAATCAAGAAGCCAGGTGGCGAGTCATTACACGCCGCCTGGCTTCCTGAATGGGACTTCCGGCATTTGATATCGCCAAGTACCGCAAAAAACAATATCGGTTCTCATACTCGATATCGGTGCATCCCTAATTATAACAATATAAACAGACACATATACATTGCCCAGCAAAGTATTTTTTTAATTTTCTTTGCCCAAAGTCTTACAGTCATCATGTTTCAGAACAGCTCCAACTCTCTCAGCTCCGCTTGCCTGAACTTCCTGTCCGGTACAATATCACAAGAAACAGAGCAGTCCCCAGCAGCAATCCATTTACTAGCTTAAAGAAGGGAGGAAGGAGGAGAAGGGCAGTGGAATGCCTTGCCTTGTTGTGGCTATGTCTTTGTTGAGGCACACACAGCTTGGTAGCACACACAAGGGTGGCACCATAGAACCCTGTAAGGGAAAGGAGCCACCCTAAAACAGGAAATCAGGGCCAGTGCTCTCCAAGAAACTAAAACTTTTAAAGATCAATAAGCAGAATACATTGTAAGTGATTTAATCAGCATTTTAAAGCTTGAAAATCTTTTCACTTTAATATCACGGTGACTTTAATATTACTCAGCTGGGCAATGTATATCTGTCAGCTCTGGATGCATTATTGACACAAGTGTGAGAGTTCAATACTACTTTAAGGAAACCAGGAAAAGAGCTCATAATCTGAAGTATAATTCTGAGTGTTACAATGCAGTGTAATGAGAAACATGACGGATTGCACTATGATACAGAATAGCAAGGCTTGACTCGGTGGGAGTGACACGGTTGAATTATCACCAATAACACGGTGCTTGTAACTGATCTCAGTAATCCACTGCTCTCACTCCCAGTTCTTGGGTGTGCTAGTATATCTCATGTATCCCTTCATTGCCATACCTATCTATAGAGTCCAGCTGGTTCCCAACATATACATTTCCCACGTGAGATGTCAAACGTGAGAACTTTCAGCGCAGCTCCATAACAAAAGGGTTTTCAAGGTCTAGTTATCAAATAAATTCTCAATGTTGCTTAACCAAGGTATCTCCATATATTATACAAAGATATTCCATCATATCTCAAGAGACAAGTGTATGTTCACAAGGGAATTTCCATGTATACATTTATATGCTGAAAAAAAAAATCAGCATAAAGCATAAAAGACAATGTGACACATTGTCATCAGTTCTGAAACATCTGAAGATCACACCACTATGTAAATCAATGAGCAATGCTAAAAATAGCAATGTTGGCCAAAGGGGAATTCGGGGAGTTTTGTTGCCCCCCTTGCCCAATTTGCCTATGTTTTCTGGATCTAATATTAATGTTAGAGGGAAATTACGTTATTTTAAAGGAATCTATTGTAAAAATTTTATTTGTTAGGTTTATTTCTGTAACACATGTGTATGCAATATACGCTATTCTTGTCTAAAAATGACCTCGAAGCCAAGGTATGCACAAAATCTTCACTGTATCTGCCGTGTGTTCTAAACATGCCAGGAATACCAGGGTGCTTCACTACGCAACTACCACTCAGCAGCATCACTCCATAACGGCCCCTTAAAGCAGTCTGATAGGGCTGTTCATGAAAAATGTCTGCCTACTTTCCAGAGAGTTGAAGTCCTCCGGCCTAGATGATCAGTCAGGGCATGGACATTTCATTCGAGATTTTTCAGTGCTAGTTATCTGGCTAGTTATCTGGCACATTTTATGTTAAACGGTAGGGATGCACCGATACTTTTCAGATACCAGTGCCGATACTTGGCATTTTCATGAGAACTACCAGGGTTGCAGAGGTTGCAGCTGGGACCTGGCTCTGGCGCACCACCACTGTCCTGAAATCATTAGTCTGTATTGTTTTAGAAAGACTGTCACATGACACTAAACAAAAATGTATCAGTACTCGTACTTGTATCTGTGCATCCCTTATTTATATATATATTTATATATTTATACAAACAAAATTATACCATAAAACAGAGATGTACAAATCCCAGGAGCTCCGTGTGCTCCTTACAAATGACAGCTGCCTCCTAACTTTACAATTTTTCTCTAGTCTAGTCTCGGAGCTCCAAAAGTATCTGTACTTGTACCGAGTATGGTACTTGGTATCGGTGCATCCCTATTAAAGGGTATCTATGGTCAAGAACTAAAAATAAATATGTATTTCTATATTGAATTTCTACAAGTTCCATCCCACTCCTAATAACTGTATAGATCTAGAAGTTTATAAACTTCCTTATAGAAGATTCCCATAGGATGTGCTTCCTCAATGTACTGACACAATTTCATTCAGCCCTGTGAATATGCACTTCCTCTGTGTCACCAGAGCCTCAACGTCTGAACGATGTAACATCATCATTACTTGCTTGAAGCAATGCATGATGGGATATGATGTCTTGGGAAATCAAGATTGCATCACATGAAGCAGCAGGGAATGAGATGCAAAGCACACTGGGAATCCAGGAAGTTGCTCAAAGTGATGGGCAGATGGAAGGCAGCACTCACTACATAAAATGGATTTCTTAAGTAAGCTCTGATTGCATTATTAAAAACAACTCTAGTATGTATTCCTATTACAATGCTGAAGTTATAACGGGATAGGATATGCTAGGACTTTACAATTCCTTTGACCACTAAAAAGATCAAGTGAGATTGTATATACTGTATATGTATATATAAAGATAAGAATAGTGTAAATGGCACTAAAAAGGAAAAAACATAAATGTCTTCATATAATGCAAATATATAAAACATTTCTCTCAACAACCAAAACACTTACAAATAACATTCTTCATGTGCTGCAGCCTGAATACGGAATAATAGAGGCGTGTGAGATTGTGGGAATGTGTGAGAGCAAGGACATCCATACAATCTTTTTTAGACCTTTGACATATCAGGAATTCTCCTCTAGATTGCTCTCAATAGAACTTCAGTTGGTTTATTAAAGCAACACAAAAAGTATTGTTGAGTACAATAATCCATGTTAACCTACCAGATTATGTTTCCTACAGTCAGATAGGGAGACGATCAATTCTGATTGGTAGACTGACTGATTGATCGATCGACAGACTGACCTGGGTCTCTTCACTGTGCATTTTGTTCTTTCCCTTACTATAGGCTCAATTTTCAAAGCTTTAGGGCCAGTTCACACCAATTGCAAAACAATGCAGCAAATGTCATGCTGAATTTTTTTGCGTTCACCCTGGACCGGAATGTTTTGCAACGCACTGTGGGCGGGGGGCGTGGCTGCGGTGCCACTGACTTCAATGCACTGCCACGCCCCCTCAAACCCCAGAACAAAGTGGAGCGTTTAGTTACATAGTTACATAGTATTTGAGGTTGAATAAAGACATAAGTCCATCAAGTCCAACCTATTGTGTGTATGCATTTATGTTTGAGCAGGTGCGTGCGTGTGTATAAGTCCATGTGGGATTTTGCTCTTAGGCGTACCTGTTCCCCTGTATGTTATGGTCTCCGAGGAACTCGTCCAGCAGTTTCTTGAATGATTCCACACTCTTAGCCAAGATCACTTCCTGCGGCAGCGAGTTCCAGACCTTAACCACTCTGACTGTGAAGAACCCCATGCGCCCTGTGTGTTGAAATTTTTTTTCCACCAATTTTTGGTTGTGCCCTCTGGTTTTTGTTATGGAGCTAACCGTAAACAGTTTGTTAATAATGTTGCTGTCACCCTTGAATAGTTTATACAGGAAAATCATGTCTCCCTTTCATCTGCCATACAGTTGCCCACTCACCGATTTTCTCCAGGTCCTCCTGTAATGTTATAATCTCTAAGTCTGTGTCTACTACCCTCCCAATTTTAGTATCATCAGCAAACACTGAGACATTACTATTCACTCCCTCCCCGATATCATTAATAAATAGGTTAAAAAGCATGGGACCCAGCACAGAACCCTGGGGCACGCCACTCATGACCTCCGCCCAGTCTGAGAAGGTGCCATTTACTGATACTCTTTGCGCACGTTCTTGTAGCCAGTTTTCTATCCACGTGCACACTATTTCATCTATGCCCATAGCCCTTAGCTTGTATAACAAGCGTTTATGCGGCACCGTATCAAAGGCTTTGGAAAAGTCCAGATATATTATGTCCACTGGCCTCCCCCTATCCAGATCTTTACTTACCTCTTCGTAAAAGGTCAGCAGGTTGGTCTGGAATGAACGATCCTTCCTAAATCCGTGCTGCATATCAGTTATTATGCCCTGATCCCGGACGAATTCCACTAGGTAATCCTTAATAATTCCCTCTAATAGTTTACATACTATGCATGTCAGACTAACTGGTCTATAGTTCCCCGGTTGGCATTTTGACACTTTTTTGAATATAGGTACCACATTAGCCCTTCGCCAGTCGCTTGGCACTCTACTAGCCATTACGGATTCCTTAAAAATGAGGAACAGTGGTCTCGTTATCTCCTTGTTCAGTTCCTTGAGTACCTTGGGATGTAGATTATCAGGTCCTAATGCTTTATTTGCATTTAGTAGTTTAAGCCTTTGTTGTATCCCAGTTTCAGTCAACCACTCAAGTGTATTTCTTGGTAAATTTTGTGTTTTTTTATGTACATTAAACCCGTCTGTTTCCTCTGTGAATACCGACGAGAAGAAAGTATTTAGGGCCTCGGCCCTCTCCCTGTCGTTTGTGAGTAGCGACCTATTTATGTCCTTTATTGGGCCTATCTGTTCCTTTCTCCCCTTTTTACTGTTTATGTACTGATAAAAAATTTTGGGGTTCTTTTTACTAACTTCGGCGATAGAGTGTGATTACAGTGCGTTCCAGCAGCTACCGCTCTAGTACGTACGGCAATTGGTGTGAACTGGCCCTTAAAGTGCAACTAAGGGCTTGTTCACACCAAATGCAGACCAGATCTGCATGAGTTTCTGCTCAGTTAAGTGAGAATCATCAGAGCTTCGTCGTCTATGGCCAGCATTAGTAAACTACAGCCTAAAAGGGATGTAAAGTGTTTTTTTGAGGTATATATTTTCTTGTTCAGGGCTATTCTTTTAGTAATGTAATAAAATATTGCATATTATGGATATCTTATATTTTATTTACAGCCAGCAGTTGTAGCTGTGTACCCCTTTTCAAATGTTTACCAGTGTAATCTTAACAGATAAAAAGGCCTGCTTGACAAACCTCAGTAGCTCAAGCTTACATTTACACACAACTGAATAAGTCCAAGGAATATCTTATGCCTCGTCTGTTTCCTCCTATTCCCTGCTCTGTACAGTTTCATACAGAGTTTCAATTAAAGGATGAGGGTCAGAGAGCAAACAGAAAACGTATAAACAAAAGCATTTACACAGAACTACTAAAGTTTCCTTTTATTCACTAACTCCTCTTTGTTAACACAGAAGTCCACAAATGTATGAGGATCTCAGCCTTTAGGTACAGGAGTTAGACTCCCCTCCTCTATGGTGTAAGCCAGCATTTCTTAACCTTTTTTCAGTCACGCACCCTTTAAATGTATGCAAAATCTCAAGGCACCCCTGTCTAAAATGTAGTGGATTTTAAAGGGGGACCCCACAGAAAAACACAAACAAGTGGGATTCCTCCCTTCGCATGGAAGTCTTCCCTTCAAATCAGGAGCCCCCCTTCACACCAGAGACACCCTTTTCACATTAGGTGCAACCCTTCACATCAGAGCCCCATTAACCCATTAATATAAGAGCATCCTCCTTTCACATCAGGAGCCTACCTTCACATCAGAAGCCTCCCTTTATATCAGAGCCCCCCCCCCCCCCTTTTACATCAGAGTTCCCCCTTCACATCAGAGCCCTACTATCACAAAATTTCAAGGCACCCCTGAGGAAGTCGGAAGATACCCCAGTGTACCACGACACCCTGGTGGAGAAAAGCTGGTGTAAGCCTTAAACAGCAGCATAAAGCAGTGCCTGCTAGGCATGATGGCGCCAAAGCTGGACATCCAAATCTATTTAACATCGGAAATCCTAAATACTTGGGTCAATTACGATGGTTTATTTTCCTGGAATTGTAAGCAATAAACCCTTAAAGAAGGCCTGATAGACCATGAGAAGAATATGTACTGTATTAGGTCAATGCCATGGTCAATTCAAAATCATCCTTAATGTCAAGAGTACTCAACAGCAGTGTAACCTACATTACGGTCAAGATTTCATTTAAAGCATCATGCTAAGTTCCAGTTTGAAAGTAATAGTTGTCTGGCCCCATAATTGCTTTTGGATGGCATATTCATTGAAATTGTCCCCTGAAACTATTCTTAGCTATTTTTGGCCAGTAACTACCCGGTATGAGAGAACTATACCAAATAATCAAGGAGATCAGCTGGATTCAACCCTACTGCAAGAACTTTTCTTGGAAAATCAGCGTAGGAGTGAGCCTTCCCTAATTGGATTTTAATGTCCCAATTTATAGCCAGCCTGAAGCTTTTTTTTTTTTGCTTTAGTCTAAAAAAGTGAAGCCCAGTTGATAAAGTCTCTTTTGCCTGCAGTGCCACTGTAGGTAAAACAGACAAGAAAAAAAAAAAATGACATGGACTTGATCGGGTAGTATGGGCATATAAATTAGCCATAGGCAGGTAGAGGATGCATTACAATTGTTTTCTAACATAACCAATTTGTCACCATAAAACACCTTTATAAGTCCTCATACACAATGTCCAAATGTAATAAAATTGTTCATTAACATTGCACCAGAGAACTAGACATGTACACTTGTGCATGTTCCTAGTTCTCAGACCTTGCTGTCCAACTGAAAATGTTGAGTTATATACAAATGCATACTGAAGCTACCAAATTGGGTCTGACCATACAAGCTTCAATAACCTGTGATCACATAAGGTATACATATAAATGACTGTTTGTCTAGTTCATGTCCAACGTAGACAATCCTAACACCAGCATTTCTAAAGAACAATAGCAATTGACCTGAAAATTCAAAGTCAAACTGTTAATACTTTTCCAGTCAGACCAGTGGTGTCTCCAGAGGTCAGGTTAGACTAAAGACATTCTATTTTTGGCCATAACAGCCAACAATCATCTTCTTGCTCGCTGACGT
The DNA here is from genome assembly GCF_000935625.1 of Nanorana parkeri. Lineage (NCBI taxonomy): Eukaryota > Metazoa > Chordata > Amphibia > Anura > Dicroglossidae > Nanorana > Nanorana parkeri. The sequence goes on along the minus strand of NW_017307279.1, from coordinate 467,872 downwards.
TTTAGGCCACTACAAATAAAAAGTTAAAGGGTCAGTCAACCTGAAAAGTGATATTTTGGATTTTGGTGGAGTCTGGTGGGCTGAGTCAACCCCTAGGCTCTAATGTTTCTAGGATACTTCAACAGCAAGATCTCCCTATTATAATGCCCAACTCTCTCCTTGTGCCCCTTGGAGGGCATTCCCAGCCATTTTTACATGTTCCCTATATTACCGGTAGACATAACATGTCTAACAGGGAGAGTGGGACCTCCTCAGCATGGCTACAGCAGGTGTGCACACCAAGGAACGTAAGCACTAATCTCACCAATATAGTCCTTGATAGATGTAACAAACTATGGTTTAGCTCTCCAGCATTTGCCAAAATCTAAAATATCAGTTTTGGAGGACTGACCCATTGACAGCAGTTGGGCAATAATACCAGTTGTACTTCCAATTTGTTCTGCCCAATGATTTCCCTTTGTGTTAGTGCATGTGGTGTTCTTAAACAGAAGTCTATTAATTAGAAGAGGAAACTCCTTTTCATTTACAAAGAACTGTTCAGCAAAACCCCATTCTTTCATAATCAGTAAACCACTTTAAAGTCTTGGCTGATAAATGTACCACCAAGCTGTTTCATATAGAAGCACGCGCCACATAAAAATCTTTGCGTGAATAAAAATACTAATTTGTAGCCGGTAGCTATAGCAACCAGCTATTGTAAGTACAATCCAGGTACACAGCATTAAATATCACAGGCAGATGTAACTTCATTAAATCTTTTTTTATCCTAGACAGCGTAAGTTCACCTAATTGCTCTGTACAAATCTTTCATTAACCTCATCTTTAAAAAGCATGGGTTAATTACCGATGGAGTCTCTCTGCACTTGTCCTCCTTCTATTGTTATTTAAAAGACTAGAACTGAGCTGTCAGTATGAGGATAGAATAGATCCTATCAACCCCAGAGGGAAATATATCACTTTCACTATTTCTGAGACAAAAGTCTTCTCTAACAAGACTGCTTGGATTGTGGACTTCTGGGACCAAGAGAAATCAAGCACTTTATTGCTCAGAAATACCTGGATTAGATTGTAATCTTGAGCCTAAAGGGTAACCCTAGCAAAGTAAACGCACACTACATCATCTAATTAGGAGCAGCATTAAAAGCTTAAGCGCTAATTATATTATTAACGCCTCCAGTACATGCAAACCCTTTAATAAGGGATTACAGATACAATGTAACTCATTCTTGCACTAGATGTACAAACTGTACAAGGCAAAGCAAACTAACAAGTGTTACTTATTGGGGGGTAGAATCAGCCATATGGTAAGCTGTGAAATTCCATTGTAGGGGGAGGACAAGCAAGGCACGGGGTATGAATTGCATTGATGACAGCCTTACCTGTGCTGTTGTAGGAATTGTTTTTCTCCTCTGTGATCAGAACAGTCCTTGACAGATCCAGTACTGAAGCTGTAGCCGGCTGCATGTCCTCATTCAATAGCAGGGACATAGGCAGTGGAGAGCGCAGGTAGAGAATTGTGCGGAGTGGAGATGCCCGTCTGCCTGCCCTGGCTCCTCTTCTCCTCTAAGAGGTTTAATGAAGCATCAATCTTCTGAACGCATAATGCCTGGAGGGACAGGCTGGCCCAGATCACGTCCTGCTATCTCATTAATCTCTAATCTGCAGCGGGCACAAACAGTTAAAGGAGTGAAATATTTGCCCAAGTCTGAGCGCCTGCAAGCTACAAGCTGCGAGTGCGCGCTGTGCTCTGTGTGCTGCAGGCAGCCGCTGCTCGCCGGCGCCCCCTTCAGGCCAGTCTGGAGAACGCACTCTAGGACTCGCTGGTGATGCTTCATCATATGTGGCTGAGTGTGTAAATCAAACATCCTTCATCTGAGGATTGTCAGACTGGCTGTACACAGCTGTATAGAAGCCACTTCTTCCTCTTTCATTACACAAGTGGAAAGGGCCTCATTTATCAAGCTAGATAGGGAGTCGATGAAAGGTTGCCCCGCCAGTCTCCAGCACAGGTTTGCTGGGCGGGTAATGAGAAGGCGGTTGATCAGCAGCCTGTGAAGGGTGATGGGCGAGGGAGATGCATGCTGTGAGCTTGATACCTTTATGGTAAATAAGGATGTCTCCAGCTGGGGACGGCGAATGAATAATAGGAACGTGTTCGCAAAATAAAGTTGTGATGGAGTTGCGTTTCAACTTCAGGTTATAGAAAATGGGCATAGCTTTTAAAGTGGAACGATGAGCGGCCTCCCGTTAAAAAAAAATATTTTTGCTGCAGCACTTCTTTAAAAGCTAAAGTTTAATCTGCTTATATTTTTCATGTCTTCACTTAAAGAGACACTTTACCCATTTCTTCGAAATAACAGCAAACACACCTTTAGAAATGTTTAGTAATGACAATCTACAAACACATACTTCTAGATAATTACCGGCTTTGTATTCTTTGCATACATTATTTTTCTCTTCTTTCCCAGTCATCTGACAGCTGCCATTTTAACTAAGGGCAGGTTACTAGATGTCCCTTTAGGTCCTGGAACATGTGATTAGGAGATATGACCATGCACATCATCTCAGGGGAGGGAAATGCCTTTCCCCCGAGATCTCGTGAGATTACAGATGAGATTTCCCAGTAATGCTCTGCTGATGTAACCTTCCCAGAATGCAATGCTTGGGCACATTACATCATTTGTGTCAAAGTGGAAAAAAAAATTGTAAGTAAAATAAATAAATAAATATAAGTAAGTATATAAGTAAGTAAACTATAAATACTTACCTATATTATAGTTTAACCAATGAATGTAAGATGATGTGATTTTTAGTCAAAGGGGGTAAAGGTCCACTTTAAAGTGACACTAAACTCAGGAGTTAAATCTTAAAAATGCATTCAAGTACACTAACTATTAACAAAAATGTATCTTATTTGTGTATCATTTGGCTGTAGATCCTTAAATCATCTCTGAATTCACACTGACGCCATCATTCCTTTTGGAGGGTGGCTACTTTTGTTCTCCATGGTCCCTGCGTGTGCTCTAAAGTAGCCACTGCGTCAAGCTCACTCCAGGGGTGTACTACAATCTCAATTCAAATGAGTTACAGTAAACGTGTAGTCCATCACGGGATACTGTTCCATGATGAAAAGTTTTAGTTTCTTACAGGACCGGCTGATCTCCTTAGCACTGGCCTGATATCCTCTTTTAGGGTTAGGGCTCCTTATGGGGGGTGGAAAGGGCCGGATTTACTCTCTCTGCTGCCCCAAGGCCAGGTTCCTCAATGCGCCCCCCTACCTGCCAAAATCCAATGTACCCATCGCACTCCTGACCGAATAATACCCTTACATTCGGGTGGGTGCCAAAGTGACTGCAGATGCCTCTACAATCCAAGATAAGTGTATGTATAAAGTCACTCGCACTCCAATAGAATTTCAAATCAAAAACGGTTTATTGACTCGATTGCTATCACATCATATAGCAATCCCCTACCCGCCAAACCCCCCCTCCCCCGAGGAGAATGGCAACAAGATGGCGGGGCGGCAGGGTTGGTTTTAATTTTTATTTTTTTACCTTTTTATCACTTTTTTATTTCTTTAATTTTTATTCGCTTTTTTATTTTTATTTTTTAATTTTCATTTATCTTTTACTTTTTTCATTTTTAAACGCATATGACAAGCTATTTCTGCAACATCACCGGGATCACTTGTACTAAGACACCGGCTTCCCCGCTCTACATTTAGCCCGAAGCAGGGCTAAATGTAGAAAAAACCTACCTGCCCATTAAGATTTTTCATGAAATCTATCCATTTTCAGTGCATACCTTATTTTAGACTCAGTGACATCATCACTGGGTCTCTGTGCTTCTCCGTGCTTCTCCATGTAATGCTGGTTGAAGGAGCCTGCAGGGTGCTTTACATAGCTCAGTACTCCTCTTGAAAGCTTTCAGCCTTAAAGGAGAACTATGGGGAAAAGCCCTGACCCCGTAGTCTATCTAGGGATGCCCTCTCTTCCAGACATATTCATATTTGCATAACTCCTCCAAAGATCCAGCCCACTGTTTACATTAAAGGAGAACTATGGGGAAAAGCCCTGACCCCGTAGTCTATCTAGGGATGCCCTCTCTTCCAGACATATTCATATTTGCATAACTCCTCCAAAGATCCAGCCCACTGTTTACATTAAAGGAGAACTATGGGGAAAAGCCCTGACCCCGTAGTCTATCTAGGGATGCCCTCTCTTCCAGACATATTCATATTTGCATAACTCCTCCAAAGATCCAGCCCACTGTTTACATTAAAGGAGAACTATGGGGAAAAGCCCTGACCCCGTAGTCTATCTAGGGATGCCCTCTCTTCCAGACATATTCATATTTGCATAACTCCTCCAAAGATCCAGCCCACTGTTTACATTAAAGGAGAACTATGGGGAAAAGCCCTGACCCCGTAGTCTATCTAGGGATGCCCTCTCTTCCAGACATATTCATATTTGCATAACTCCTCCAAAGATCCAGCCCACTGTTTACATTAAAGGAGAACTATGGGGAAAAGCCCTGACCCCGTAGTCTATCTAGGGATGCCCTCTCTTCCAGACATATTCATATTTGCATAACTCCTCCAAAGATCCAGCCCACTGTTTACATTAAAGGAGAACTATGGGGAAAAGCCCTGACCCCGTAGTCTATCTAGGGATGCCCTCTCTTCCAGACATATTCATATTTGCATAACTCCTCCAAAGATCCAGCCCACTGTTTACATTAAAGGAGAACTATGAGGTGAGTGAAAAGCACTCACCTCATAGTTCTCCTTTAATGTAAACAGTGGGCTGGATCTTTGGAGGAGTTATGCAAATATGAATATGTCTGGAAGAGAGGGCATCCCTAGATAGACTACGGGGTCAGGGCTTTTCCCCATAATTCTCCTAAGGGTAGCGGGAGGACACAAACTAGCGCCCTCCCTTCACCCAAAGCTCAGTATAACGCGAGCTACAGCTCGCGGTATACCGAGACACCGTAGCCGGAACGGATCCCGACAATTCTGTCTGGATCCACCCAGCTGCGTGAGTGACAGCTGACTCTGCCTATCTAGAGGCAGAGCCAGCTGTACCAGCCCCATCCCCCGTCCGTTCTGCCAGTCAGCGCTGGAGGATCGGACAGGGGAGGGGGAAGCCAGTCCCTCTCCTGTCACGGCTCTCTGCCGGCACAGGATCGAGAAGTAAGCGAGCGCCGGTATGTGTTCGCTCACTTCCTGATCTACTGAGCCGACCTGTGACAGTTTCATTGTCACAGGTCGGCTCAGATTATGAGGCTGAGTGAAAATCACTCACCTCATAATTTTCCTTTAACTATAAATCCCAACATGCCTCTGCCAATCATGCCTGTAACTGTCAGTCTGGCAATGCCTCATGAAACTTGTAGTTCCACAAAAAGTGGAGGGCCGGAGTTGCCCACCCCCCAGGCTAGATGATGCTGTACATCCTCCAGCCAGGAAATGAGTTAGGCTCTATCTGACTTGCTGCAGCATCAAATGCCCATTGGGAAAACCCCGTAGTGTGCAGTGAAACCAGAGTAAGCATTTTCAGCACAAGAGAGGAGCCAATACAGCTATGCAAGACTGAAGGTAAGGCCAGAGTTCAGTTTAAGTTATCAGTTCCGAAAGTTTTCTCTTATTCCCTCTGCAAAGTCCCACAAATACCTGTTGAATCTGCCAGTGAAGTCCATCTAATGCATCTTCCTGTGATGGGGTGGCAACATTGCTACACTGCTCCTGAATTCAGAGCAGAGTTGTCACCTCATGTAGGCTGTGCCTGCTTGCACAAAAGTGGGATGAAAATAATATTGCAGATGTGATTGCAGGATTCAGGAAAGGTAAAATAAGTACTTTGGATTTTTTTAATGAACCTTGTGCAGGGGTAGACTGACCATACGGGCAGTCGGCCAAAGAGGGGGCCCGTCACCAACCCCCATGCCCTTTTCAGCCCGCATGGAAGAGAACGTTGTCTTATTAAAGCGACGACGGTAGTGTCACCTGTCTCCCAGGCCCGCTATACACTGCCATTGCCTCTTTAACAGGGCGGCATCTCCTACAGCGGCACGGGCGAGAAGAGCAACGAGGTGGGGGCTTCTCGTAGTGGATGGGGGCCTGTTGCAGTGGACGGAGGGTGGACCTACCGCCGAGGAGGGACGGAGGCACAGATTCCGCTCGTTTGCGGCCATTATATAGCCGCAAATGTGCGGGATCTGACAGATTATCTCGCTTGCAGTATTTTGTATTAAGCTCCATAAAGCTGCATCCACACTGGAACGGCTGTCCGAATAGGGGCAGAGCCGCTCTAAACAGAAAAAACAATGCACTTTTATGTGCTTTGTACAGACTATTGCGGTATGAAACTGCACAGCCCCCAAAATAGTGCAAGCGCGATAATCCAGCGGATTCTATATAATAGCTGCAAACGAGCGGAATCCTTGCAGTTGTTTCACATACAGCGTTTGCGTCCCGTGCGGTCTTCCGCACGGAAATTCAAACCAGCCGAAGTGAAGTGAGCTGAATGCTGTTCGGCTATTCACTTCAGCCTTGTAGGGCTGATTTCAGCTGTACCTCGGCTAAAATCAGCCGTACATCGACTGCCTTCGAAGTCAGCTTTAGATTGGTCACAGTGCAGAGCCATCTGACAAACTTTAAGAAATGTGGACTGGTGTGCTTTTTATGTCCTGGTCCCCTATGATCAAGTTATTGATTGTATGCAGGGGTGCCCCTACACATTTCGCCGCTTGAAGCCGGGGGGGAATGTGGTTTTGCTGGTGGTGCACATTACCTCTGGCTCCAGCTCTGTCCAGCAACCCACCTAACTCACTGATGTCACTGGTCAACAGGCATCCCGCTCAGCTCCTGGCAACCAATGATGTTAGTGAGCTGGCTGGAGTGTCACAGGTTGCTAACAGCAACCTGGGACGCTCTGGCTGGAAAGGGGGCAGCAGGCGCCTCCACCCGTGACCCAGTGAGATGCTGCCTGAGGCAACCACTTCCGGCTGCCTCATTGTAGGGACGGTCCTGATTGTACGGTTGTATTATCAAAAGAAAGGTTTATTAGAATCCTAGCTAATATACAATGAAAAAACCATGAGGTTACATACTAAGATACAAACGTAGACATAAAGGTAACATTATCATAAACCCAGCAACCATCAGCAAACAAGAACAAACATGATTACATCTGTGATGTTGATCCTCAGCAATCAATCACATCGTTTTTCCAACAGCTAATCCACGCTAAATGGATACCAATAAGCTAAGTGGCAAAATTAAATAAAAAATATCTATAAAAATAATATAATAAACAAAGTCCTCTGCCGAGCCAACCAGAGCCGTAGCTAGATCCTTTTGCGCCCAAGGCAAGAACGGAAAATTGTGCCCCCCAACAGACGCGTGCTATGTGACGTCATGCGCCCCTACTCCAGAATGGCGGCGCGCATGCACAGAATTCGCTGGTGGTGTGGGGGAGAGCAGCGGGGAACAGAGGAGAAGCTGGAGCCTGTACCGCTCCTCTTTTCCCTGCTGAGCCGAGGCTGTGTTGGCCGCCTGGTGCCCCTGTTGCTAATGGTGCCCTGTGCTCGCCATGGCAATGGGGGTGAGGGGGCGCAGTCAGGCCGGCCCTGGCTGCGCCCCCTCTCAGCTGCGCCTGAGTGAAGTGCCTCACTCACCCCATGGTAGCTACAGCCCTGGTGCCAACTATGTATTGGGAAATGCGCTACAATGTTTTAAGAATCAATCACATCTTGTCATCCGTCACTTGTCAATACACATGGATCTTATTGCTTCCTATTGCTTGATGTGCTTTTATCAACAGTCCTTTTTTTAGGTTATTCCTCCATAAGTCAAGACAGATGAGTACACACTCAATGTACTGCATGTTAGAGGAAACAAAATGCTATATGAAATCTTAAAGTATCACAATGAAAAGAGACTATTAGGACCTTGAAGGCCTTCATCTGAAAACTGACAAAGTATCAGACCAGCAAGTCTCTTTAAGCAGTTTAGACAATAATGGCTGTGTGTTGACTTATGTTGAGGGGACAGCAAATGTACACTGATATACAAGCTGTACACTCACTACTTTACATTGTAGCAAAGTGTCATTTCTTCAGTGTCGTCACATGAAATGATATCATAAAATATTTACAAACATGTGAGGGGTGTACTCACTTCTGTGAGATACTGTATGTAGGAATATTTATTTATTTTTGTTTTTGGGTTTAGCTTCTTTTTTTTGTGCCAAATCTTAATTATTTAAGACATTGTAAATTGCATATTCACTTATTAAAGACGCAATAATTGATGTGCTTTACCAGAACTGTCAAAATGGTCAAATTAACCCATTTATCCTCCGGGCGCATAGCTATAACGGGCGCATAGCTGAGACCCTCATCCATTTCCTCGGTCCGTCCATTCGGCCGGTGGTCTTCTGGAGCTCTGCCCACCAGCCAATGGGCTGAGACCTCACCTCTCCCATCTACCGCGCGAGGATCCCAATTAGGCTAAGAGGGTCGGAGTTCAATCTGGATGGGAGTGCGGATCGTCAGGGGCAGATGGACAGAGACGTAGTCAGCAATGGCTGGTCCTGCACGCTCCCGAACACGAGACGCTACCTGCACAGTCCTGGTGAGAGGCAGCCTTCACAGGCTACAGCAATGGTGAGAGTCCTGTGGAGACCCTAGAGAGCCCTGTGGAGGCACTAGAGAGCCCTGTGGAGATCCTTAAACCAGGTCTCTTTGGGATCTCACCAGGGCTCTGTGGGGTTGAACCAAGCTGGTTAGACCCCACAGAGCCCTGGTGAGACCCTACAGAGCCCTGGTGAGACCCTACAGAGCCCTGGTTAAAGCAGGGCTTTGTAGTGTCTCACCAAGGCTCTGTGGGGTTTAACAAGGACTAGTGAGACCCCACAGAGCCCTATTTTAACCAGGGCCCTGTGGGGTCTCACCAGGGCCCTCTGGGGTCTAACCAGGCTGGTGAGACCCCACATAGCCCTGGTGAGACCCCTCAGAGCCCTGGTGAGACCCCACAGAGCCCTACTTTAACCAGGGCTCTGTGGGGTCTAACCGGGCTGGTGAGACCCCCTCAGAGCCCTGGTGAGACCCCTCAGAGCCCTGGTGAGACCCCACAGAGCCCTACTTTAACCAGGGCTCTGTGGGGTCTCACCATGCTGGTGAGACCCCACAGAGCCCTGGTGAGACCCTACAGAGCCCTGGATTCTTCAGGGCTCTATGGGGTCTCACCAGGGCTCTTTGGGGGTCTCTGTGGGGTCTCACCAGCCTGGTTAAACCCCACAGAGCCCCAGTGAGACCCCACAGAGCCCTGGTGAGACCCCACAGACCTGAGAGGGGCCTCATGTTTAGGTTTCACCTAAGACCTTGCAAACTCTAGAGCCGCCTCTGTCCACCTCACTATGTGACTGCAGCTCCCCAATGATCATTTGCAAATACTGACTGTTCTGTAGTTGGTATTTGCACATAGCAAACCCCTATAGTGGAAGGCAGCGGGAGGTCTGTTTGGTTGAGATATTGCCTGGGTGGCTTATATTGGGTTTTAGGACAAAAATCATATAGGGACTGGGGCATAGATCAAAATAGGGGGAAAATATTGCATTTCTTTTCATTATTTTGCCTGTTGTTTGCCTTAGGTTTATAAGGACATTCTAGATTTTTTTCTTTTTAAATGAGTGCTCTGAGAAAATGAATACTTACCTGTACCACTATCCGCGTAGTGTGTTAAGCTGACCATACACTGAGAGAGTTTCGGCCGGTTCTTGATGAACACGCCAAAATGTACTCAGTGTGTGGCCCTGTCAGCAGTCTTCCATCTGACATCGAAAGGAGCCGGCTGGAAAATTGTTGGCCGAACAGTGACTGCAGCCAGTCAGCTAGGGGTTCCATGTGCTGACCCCATTGGTATTGTGGTTAGCACTTTTGTCTTGCAGCACTTGGTACCTTGTTTTGAATCTGCGCCAGGATACTAGTTGCATGGAGTTTGCATGGTCTCCCTGTGTGATTGTGTGGGTTATCTCCCACACTCCAAAGACATGCTATTAGATTACTTGGCTCCTTTGCAAATTGTCCCTAGTATGTGAAATAGGGACTAGACATGTCCACGGCGGAAAAAAATTGTTTTCTGACGAAACAAATGAAAACGAAAAACATTTTCATTCGTTTCATCAAAAACTAATTTTTATGCTGTTTTGGATTCGGAGGCAACGAGCCTCCGAATCCGAAACCGCACACTGAAAGTGCAGAACGACCGGCGGCATGTGCACCGCCATCTTTGAGTGTATCCTGGTATACACCAAGATGGCGGCACCCGAATATACCAAGATATACTAAAAGATGGTGGCGCGTCTGCGCAGAACTCACCTGCGGCCTATATGGCCACCACTCATTCAGCGTGTGACGTCACCGTCGTGTGGCGTCAAGCACCCTGCCTCCAAGATGGCGGCGGGCATGTGCAGAACATGCCGGCGGCCAATATGACCGTCACACGTTCTGCAAACAAATTTAAGTATGCCCGAATATAGTTTTCGTATATACAGGCATATAATACATTTGTTGTTTCGGTTCCAGATGAACTGCCGAATCAACTGAATTTTGTTGATTTGCAGGTTTGTCCAAATCCGAATGCACATGTCTAATAGGGACCTTAAATTGTAAGCTCCTTGAGGGCAGGGACTGATATAAATGTACAGTATGTAAAGTCCTCTATAAATACCTGTAAAAAATAAATAATAAATCGCTCCTGTAGTAACATAACAGCTAATAAGGGGGACGTCCAGAAGTGTGTAAGAATATGAAGCTATTTCAGCCAGCTTTCCTCAGTAACAATGCAAAGATCAGCAATGTCCACAGCAGTACGGGTAACTATCAATTCTTTTCTATACAGGGAGCACGTA